>NW_027597074.1:2500-105838 GCF_964194155.1 Cetorhinus maximus
CAGGTACAGCACGGGGTTAGATACAGAGTAAAGTTCACTCTACACTGTCCCCATCAAACATTCCCAGGGCAGGTACAGCATGAGGTTAGATACAGAGTAAAGCTCCCCCTACACTGTCCCTGTCAAACACTCCCAGGACAGGTACAGCATGGGGTTAGATACAGAGTAAAGCTCCCTCTACACTGTCCCCATCAAACACTCCCAGGACAGGTACAGCAAGGGGTTAGATACAGAGTAAAGCTCCCTCTACACTGTCCCCATCAAACACTCCCAGGACAGGTACAGCACGGTGTTAAATACAGAATAAAGCTCCCTCTACACTGTCCCCATCAAACACTCCCAGGACAGGTACAGCACGGGGTTAGATACAGAGTAAAGCTCCCTCTACACCGTCCCCATCAAACACTCCCAGCACAGGTACAGCACGGGGTTACATACAGAGTAAAGCTCCCTCTACACTGTCCCCATCAAACACTCCCAGGACAGGTATAGCACGGGGTTAGATACAGTGTAAAGCTCCCTCTACACTGTCCCCATCAAACACTCCCAGCACAGGTACAGCACGGGGTTAGATACAGAGTAAAGCTCCCTCTACACTGTCCCCATCAAACACTCCCAGGACAGGTACAGCACGGGGTTAGATACAGAGTAAAGCTCCCTCTACACTGTCCCCATCAAACACTCCCAGGACAGGTACAGCACGGGGTTAGATACAGAGTAAAGCTCCCTCTACACTGTCCCCATCAAACACTCCCAGGACAGGTACAGGACGGAGTTACGTACAGAATAGAGGCAAGACACAGTTCAGACAAATCCATTCAAGTTGGTGAATCCGTCCCTCCTCCTTGCCACGGTGCATGTCCCTTTAAACAGCCTGCGCCGTGTCTGACGGGCAGGCAGGAGATTGCGCTGGTGAACCGAATGGGGAAGTGGTCACTTCCGCGGCCGCTTTACAGGGTCCCGAGCGGGAGTTGGGGGAAAGTCGCCGCCTGTTCCCTTCAAACCCGCCGGGCGTTTGGCGTGTTGACCCCCTTTCGCCGTCCGTCTTCCTCGTGGGCCCCTGGATGTTGCCGGCGTCGATGGTCCTGCGCCTGTCCCTTTAAGTGCCGCCTTTAACTGCGTCCCTTTAAGGAACTGAGGCGGCCCTCAGTCCGAGGAAGGCCTTCGATGGTGTCCAGGCGGTGGTCCTCGGTGCCCGCTGGGTGGGTGGGTGGATGGCGCCCTTTAAATGTGCCAGTCTCTAGTCCCTGAGGCTGTCTCTCAGGCTGCTGGGCAAGGGCAGGGCCTCCAGTCGCCCCCTGGCGTCCCTGCCCACTCCGGCCAGGTGGAGGTTGAGCGCCCGACGGCACAGGTCCTGCAGGGCGGGCACCTTGCAGAGCAGGGGCCTGCGCAGCAGCAGGGGCAAGGGGTGGTGCCCCCTGCCCCGTCCCCCTTGCCGCCGGACCAGCGCCGCCCCCTGGCCCGACAGCCGCACATAGTGGTCAGCCAGCTTGACCACGCAGTCGTAGGTGGCGGCTGGTGTGGCCGGGCCTCCTCCCTCCGTCTCCAGGTAGAACGCGCCCCCCCTCTCCCCCTCCACCTCCCCTGAGCCGGCCGGCCGGCGCTGGCGCACCCGCAGGTTGGTGATGCCCGCCTCGGTCCGCACGCTGAGCGTGAAGAGGTGCCGGGGGTCGGCGGAGTCGCGCAGGAGGAAGGTGCCCACCGGCTGCCCGGCCAGGCGCCAGGAGGCCTCGGCCCCCGAGAGGGCGGCCCAGTAGAAGCCGCTGGACTCCAGCCGCGCCAGGGCGCCCTCCACCCGCTCGTAGCCGCCAGCAAAGGCCCGGAAGCGGTAGCCGGCCTCCTGGCCATCCTCCGGCTCCAGCCTCTCTCTCGCCGCGCCCTCCTCCTCACCCCCAACCCCCCCAGTCCTGTTAACGTCGCCGGCCCCTCCTTCAGCCAAACTCTTCCATCGCCAATTCCGGGCCCAAAAAAAAACACCTGGGAAAGAGAGAACAAGGACAATATTAGCTCGGCCACCTAGAACAGAAGGCACTGGATAAAGTTCCACATGAAAGGCTTTTGGGGAAACCGAAGGGCAAAAAGCATGGTTCGTTTTTAAAAAGATGTGTTCATTCACGGGCTGTGGGTGTCGCCGACCGGGCCCAGCATTTATTGCCCTGTCCCTAAATGCCCCTTGAGGAGGTGGTGGTGAGCTGCCTTCTTGAGCCGCTGCAGTCCCTGTGGGGTGTGGGTACACCCACAGTGTGGTTAGGGAGGGAGTTCCAGGATTTTGTCCCCTGTGGTGTAGGTACACCCACAGTGCTGTTAGGGAGGGAGTTCCAGGATTTTGTCCCTGTGGTGTAGGTACACCCACAGTGCTGTTAGGGAGGGAGTTCCAAGACTTTGTCCCTGTGCTGTGGGTACACCCACAGTGCTGTTAGGGAGGGAGTTCCAGGATTTTGTCTCTGTGGTGTAGGTACACCCACAGTGCTGTTAGGGAGGGAGTCCGAGGATTATGACCCAGCGACAGTGATTTAACGGCCGATATACTTCCAAGTCAGGATGGTGAGTGGCTCGGAGGGGAACTTACAGGTGGTGGTATTCCCCATGTGTCTGCTGCCCTTGTCCTTCTAGATGGTAGAGGTCGTGGGTTTGGAAGGTGCTGTCTAAGGAGCCTTGGTGAGGGGGTGCAGGGGCTGTGGACCCGAGGGTGTACGAGCAGCAATAACTGAAGGTGGCAGGACAGGTTGAGAGCGCGGTTAATAGAGCAGCCAGTCTCCTGGGCTTCATTAATAGGGGCATAGGGGATGAGAGCAGGGAACTTATTGAACTTGTATATGACACAGGTTCACACCCAGTTCTGGGAACCACACCTTGGGAGGAATGCGAACGGATCAAATCTCCTCTCGACCCCCTCTTCGAAAAAAAACTGCCCCGACCTCTCCAATCTATCATTCCTCATGTCCGGAACCATTCTCGTCAACCTTTTCCACGTTCTCTCGCCAAAGCCTTCACATCCTTCCTAAAGTGCGGAGCCCAGGACTGGACACAATACTCCAGCTGAGGCCCAACTGGTGTCACATAAAAGTTCAACAGACCCTCCTTGCTCTTGTACTCTATGCCCCGATTAATAAAACAAAGGGAGATGGTGGCGTAGTGGTAATATCACTGGATGAGTCACCTAGAGGCTCAGGCTGAGAGTTATGGGTTCAAGACCCACCTTAGCAGCTGGTGGAGTTTAAGTTCGATTAATAAATCTGGAATATATAAAACTAGTCTCAGTAACGGTGACCACAAAACTATCATTAACTGCTGTTAAAAACCCATCTGGTTCGCTAATGCCTTTTAAGGGGAAGCAATGGTGTCCTAGTATAATGCAGAGACCCAGGGTAATTCTCTGGGGAGCCAGGTTCCGAATTCCATCCAATTCATCAAACGTTTGGTGACGACTAGGAAACCATCGCTGATTGTTGTACAATCCTTCTAGGAGGAATTCCTGGAGGAAATTCACTGGGCTGGTATCTCCACGTGAGACTCCAGACCCACAGCGATGTGGCTGAATCTTAAAAATGCCACAAAACAGTTCTCCAGCACAGAAACAGGACCTTTGGCCCATTGTGTCTGTGCTGACCAACAAACACCTATCTGTTCTAATCCAGCCCTGTAGGCTAAGGCGTTCAGGGCAATAATCCCCATGAACAAATAATATTTTTTAAAAACAAAATACTGTGTGCTTCACTGAGCCACTCCCGCAACCTTCTCTGCCACTGTCAGTGGTTTATGCACAGGTAGACCCAGGTCCCTGGTATCCCTTTACAATTTAAAAACTCAACAGGTATCCGTGCAGTGCAGAGGAGGAGGCCATTCGGCCCATCCAGTCTGTGCTGGCCCTCGGAAAGAGCATTCGACCTGGTCCCTCTCTGGCAGATTCAGTGGGAGGGGGAAGTGGGGTTGATGTTTTGGGGTCCAATACGACTTCTTCACGCCTGTTGTCCTGACCAGTTAACCAATCCGGGTTTGGCAATCTGCACCGTACCCCCTCCACCCCCCCCCCCGCCCCCCTCAAAGCCCCCTTCCAAGGTCGAATGCCTCCCTGTTTTTATTTTCAGAACTGTCAACTCACTGCAGATCAGAGGACGGGCAATTCTTATCACAACTTTCAACACCAGCTCCCAACCATTCCTCCTAGCTCCCTGGAGATGGGAGGGGTGGTGGTGGGGGGGAAGCAAAAGCAAAAAAATCAAGTCAATCTTGCAGGCAAAATTGGTGGTGGTGGGGGTTCTGTCAAAGTCATTGCAGTGGTGGAGTGGCCTCAAGGGCTTCCCTCCCTCTGCATTGAACAAAGGCTTAGACAGACACACACACAAAGTTTGCAAAGAGGGGTAGGTTTGGAGAGAATGAATTGCAAAAGAAAGATACATCTAATAAATACTCACTTAATGCTCCATATTTGCTAACTGGGAATTCAGATGCAGGCTCCTGCGAAAATTCAGGGAGGTCAAAAGACACCTGACCTGTGAAAAGAAGCAGACTTTGCAGCAGAGAGAGAGCTGCGCCTCTGTCCAAACTTCGGGAACTCTGCACAAACTGCGCTCCTCAGCTTTGGCTGAGAGCCCGGATCCGCCTGTCAATCATCCGCCCAGCCCGGCGCACGTGGGGTCCTTCCGACCGCCCTCCTCCCTAAACCGCCCCCAGCCAAACCACTGACTGGCCCAGTCCCATCGGCCGCACACCGGATTGGCTGGCGGCCCGGCCCCGCCCCCCCTGGGGATTACTGGAAGAGGTTGCAATCAGCTGGAAAGCAATCGGCTTCTGGTAAAAGGGAGTCTGGTTATGGAAAGGGGAGGGGGCTGGGTGAATGTGTGAGAGAGAGAGACATATAGGAGACAAACAAAGAGAGAGAGAGACATATAGGAGACAAACAAAGAGAGAGAGAGAGAAACACATACGGAGATAGGAACACAGTCAGAGAGAAACACAGGCACGGAGAAAATAAACAGAGAGAGAGAAACAGACAGAAACATAGAGACAGAAAAAGAGGGGGAGTGAGACAGAAACAGAGAGAGAGACAAACACACGGAGACTGAAACAGAGAGGGAGAGAGAGAGAGTGAAACAGAGATAAGCACAGACAGAAACAGAGAGAGAGATGGGGGAGAGAGAGACAGACACACACACACGGAGACACAGAGAGACAGAAACACAGAGACAGACAGACACAGAGACAAAAACAGATGCAGAGACAAACACAGAGAGACAGACACAGGTAGAGAGAGAGACAGAAACACAGAGACAGACAGACACAGAGAGAGAGACAAAAACAGATGCAGAGAGAGACAGAAACACAGGGAGACAGACACAGGTAGAGAGAGAGACAGAAACACAGAGACAGACAGACACAGAGACAAAAACAGATGCAGAGAGAGACAGAAACACAGGGAGACAGACAGACAGAGAGACAAAAACAGATGCAGAGAGAGACAGAAACACAGGGAGACAGACAGACAGAGAGACAAAAACAGATGCAGAGAGAGACAGAAACACAGAGAGACAGATGCAGAGGTAGAGAGAGAGACAAACACAGAGACAGACAGGGAGGGAGAGAAAAACAGACGCAGAGAGAAACAGAAACATGGAGACAGAGGTAGAGGGAGATACAAACATAGAGAGACAGACAGGGAGAGAGACACACACACAAAAACAGAGACGCAGAGGGAGACAGAAACACAGGGAGACAGGCACAGAGGTAGAGAGAGAGACAGAAACACAGAGAAACAGACAGGGAGAGAGAGAGAGAGAGACAAAGACAGAGACAAAGAGGGAGACAGAAACACAGAGACAAAAACACAGAGAGACAAACACCGAGAGGTAGAGATACGGAGAGAGAAACACAGAGAGAGAAACACAAACAGAGAGACAAAGATACAGAGAGAGAAAAGAAACAGGGAAGGACAGAAACAGAGAGAGACAGGAACAGAGAGAGACAGGAACAGAAAGAAAGAGATGCAGCAGGAGAGAGAGACAGAAACAGAGAGAGACAAAAACAGATGCAGAGAGAGACAGGAACATGAGGAGACAGGGAAAGACGGAAGCACAGCAACAGATGCAGAGAGGAACAGAAACAGAGAGAGAAACGAAGACAGAAAAACAGAGAGAGAGACATGGAGACAGAAACAGAGAGAGACACAGAGACAGAAACACAGAGAGAGACACTGAGACAGAAACAGAAAGAGACATGGAGACAGAAACAGAGAGAGACATGGAGACAGAAACAGCGAGAGACATGGAGATAGAAACAGAGAGAGACATGGAGACAGAAACAGAGAGAGACACTGAGACAGAAACAGAAAGAGACATGGAGACAGAAACAGAGAGAGACATGGAGATAGAAACAGTGAGAGACATGGAGACAGAAACAAAGAGAGACATAGAGACAGAAACAGAGAGAGACATGGAGACAGAAACAGAGAGAGACACGGAGACAGAAACAGAGAGAGACACAGAGACAGAAACAGAGAGAGACACGGAGACAGAAACAGAGAGAGACACTGAGACAGAAACAGAGAGAGACACGGAGACAGAAACAGAGAGAGACACGGAGACAGAAACAGAGAGCGACACGGAGACAGAAACAGAGAGAGACACGGAGACAGAAACAGAGAGAGACACGGAGGCAGAAACAGAGAGAGACACGGAGACAAAAACAGAGAGAGACACGGAGGCAGAAACAGAGAGAGACACGGAGACAGAAACAGAGAGAGACACGGAGGCAGAAACAGAGAGAGACACGGAGACAGAAACAGAGAGAGACACGGAGGCAGAAACAGAGAGAGACACGGAGACAGAAACAGAGAGAGACACGGAGACAGAAGCAGAGAGAGACACGGAGACAGAAGCAGAGAGAGACACGGAGACAGAAACAGAGAGAGACACGAAGACAGAAACAGAGAGAGACACGGAGACAGAAACAGAGAGAGACACGGAGATAGAAACACAGAGAGAGACACTGAGACAGAAACAGAGAGAGACACGGAGACAGAAACAGAGAGAGAGAGACACGGAGACAGAAACAGAGAGAGACACGGAGACAGAAACAGAGAGAGAGAGACACGGAGACAGAAACAGAGAGAGAGAGACACGGAGACAGAAACAGAGAGAGACACGGAGACAGAAACAGAGAGAGACAGGGAGACAGAAACAGAGAGAGACAGGGAGACAGAAACAGAGAGAGACAGGGAGACAGAAACAGAGAGAGACACGGAGACAGAAACAGAGAGAGACACGGAGACAGAAGCAGAGAGAGACACGGAGACAGAAGCAGAGAGAGACACGGAGACAGAAACAGAGAGAGACACGGAGACAGAAACAGAGAGAGACACGGAGACAGAAACAGAGAGAGACACGGAGATAGAAACACAGAGAGAGACACTGAGACAGAAACAGAGAGAGACACGGAGACAGAAACAGAGAGAGAGAGACACGGAGACAGAAACAGAGAGAGACACGGAGACAGAAACAGAGAGAGACACGGAGACAGAAACAGAGAGAGACACGGAGACAGAAACACAGAGAGACAGACACGGAGACAGAAACAGAGAGAGACACGGAGACAGAAACAGAGAGAGAGAGACACGGAGACAGAAACAGAGAGAGAGAGACACGGAGACAGAAACAGAGAGAGACACGGAGACAGAAACAGAGAGAGAGACACAGAGACAGAAACAGAGAGAGACACGGAGACAGAAACAGAGAGAGAGAGACACGGAGACAGAAACAGAGAGAGACACGGAGACAGAAACAGAGAGAGACACGGAGACAGAAACAGAGAGAGAGAGAGAGACATGGAGACAGAAACAGAGAGAGAGAGAGACATGGAGACAGAAACAGAGAGAGAGAGAGAGACATGGAGACAGAAACAGAGAGAGAGAGAGACATGGAGACAGAAACAGAGAGAGTCATGGAGACAGAAACAGAGAGAGAGAGAGAGACATGGAGACAGAAACAGAGAGAGAGAGAGAGACATGGAGACAGAAACAGAGAGAGAGAGAGACATGGAGACAGAAACAGAGAGAGTGAGAGTCATGGAGACAGAAACAGAGAGAGAGAGAGTCACGGAGACAGAAACACAGAGAGAGAGAGACACGGAGACAGAAACAGAGAGAGAGAGTCATGGAGACAGAAACAGAGAGAGAGAGAGACACGGAGACAGAAACAGAGAGAGAGAGTCATGGAGACAGAAACAGAGAGAGAGAGAGTCACGGAGACAGAAACAGAGAGAGAGAGAGACATGGAGACAGAAACAGAGAGAGAGAGAGTCATGGAGACAGAAACAGAGAGAGAGAGAGTCATGGAGACAGAAACAGAGAGAGAGAGAGAGTCACGGAGACAGAAACAGAGAGAGAGAGTCATGGAGACAGAAACAGAGAGAGAGACATTGAGACAGAAACAGAGAGAGAGAGTCATGGAGACAGAAACAGAGAGAGAGAGACACGGAGACAGAAACAGAGAGAGACACGGAGACAGAAACAGAGAGAGACACGGAGACAGAAACAGAGAGAGAGAGAGAGACATGGAGACAGAAACAGAGAGAGAGAGAGAGACATGGAGACAGAAACAGAGAGAGAGAGAGACATGGAGACAGAGACAGAAACAGAGAGAGAGAGACAGAGACAAACAGAGAGAGACAGAGACAAACAGAGAGAGACAGAAACAGAGAGAGACAGAGACAGAAACAGAGAGATAGAGACAGAGACAGAAACAGAGAGATAGAGACAGAGACAGAGACAGAAACAGAGAGAGAGAGAGAGAGAGAGACAGAGACTGGAACACAGAGAGGAATAGACAAGGAGACAGAGACACAGAGAGAGAGAGAGAGACGCAGTCAGAAACAGAGAGACAGAGACAGAGAGAGACTGAATGACAGATACAGAGATGCAGAGACAGAAACAGGAGAGAGAGATATAGACACACACAGACAAAAACAGAGACAGAGACGCAGATAGACCGACACAGAGAGAGAGGGATAGAAAAACAGAGAGAGAGAAAACCACAGAAAGGAACACAGAGAGATACACAGTGAGACACACACAGGGATATAAGCACAGAGAGGGAGAGACAAAAACACAGAGTGACAGACGCAGAGAGAGAGAGACAGTAACAGAGAGAGAGACATAGAGGCACACAGAGACAAAAACACAGCGAGGGAGAGAGACAAAAGCACAGAGAGACAGACGCAGAGAGAGAGAGTTACACGGTGACAGAGAGAGAGAGAAACCGAGAGTGACACACGCAGACACACACAGACAGACGCAGGGGGAGTCACAGAGACGAAGAGAAACAGCGACAGAGAGAGAGAAAAACACAGAGAGACAGAGACACAGAGAGAGAGAGAAATACAGAGAGAGACATAAACAGTGACAGAGAGAGAGAGAGAGACAGAGAAAGAGGGACATAAACACACACATTGAGAAGCAGACAGAGAAAGACAGAGAGTGGCCGAGTTGTGCTATTATTAATAGGGTTGATCTGCAGACACTTCTTGAGAAGAAACATTAAGTTTATTTACAATATACTCAACAGCATCTGCATATATGTTTTCCACTCCAACTTTATCTCTACGCTGACTGCTGAGGGAGCCCACGTTACTCTCCTATTGGTTACTACAGATCATGTGATCTTCCCTAACAGGTATTATCCTTAAAGGTACATTTCACCAAATAAAACCATAATTACTACATTCCTCCCCCTTTAACTCAGCTACACATATATTTACAGGTACATGTTTTTCAAGACAAAATAATAGTTACACTGGGCAAGGAGTTTTCAAATGCCGTCTTTCAGGTGGTTTCTTGGACATGTAGAGGTCCAGTCACCACAGTTATTTCACCCAGTAACCACTTTGCTCCTTCCCTGAAGTTTTTCACACATACACGTGCATGGTAAAATCAGGCAAAGTCAGCATGGTTTCATCAAGGGGAGGTCATGCCTGACAAATCTGTCAGAATTCTTTAAGGAGGTAACGAGTAGGTTAGACAAAGGAGAGTCAATGGATGTTATCTACTTGGACTTCCAGAAGGCCTTTGACAAGGTGCCGCACAGGAGGTTGCTCAGTAAGATAAGAGCCCATGGTGTTCGAGGCAAGGTACTAGCATGGATAGAAGATTGGCAGTCTGGCAGGAGGCAGAGAGTGGGGTTAAGGGGGTCCTTCTCAGGGTGGCGGCCGGTGACTAGTGGAGTTCCGCAGGGGTCAGTGTTGGGACCACAACTTTTCACTTTATACATTAATGATCTGGATGAAGGAACTGAGGGCATCCTGGCTAAGTTTGCAGATGATACAAAGATAGGTGGAGGGACAGGTAGTATTGAGGAGGCGGGGAGGCTGCTGGAGGATTTGAACAGGTTAGGAGAATGGGCAAAGAAGTGGCAGATAGAATACAACGTGGGGAAGTGTGAGGTCATGCACTTTGGTAGGAAGAATAGAGGCATAGACTATTTTATAAATGGGGAGAGAATTCAGAAATCTGGAGTGCAAAGGGACTTGGGAGTCCTAGTCCAGGATTCTCTTAAGGTTAACTTACAGGTTGACGCGGTAGTTAGGAAGGCAAATGCAATGTTGGCATTTATTTCGAGGGAACTAGAATATAAAAGCAAGGGATGTGCTGCTGAGGCTTTATAAGGCTCTGGTCAGACCACATTTAGAATATTGTGAGCAATTTTGGGCCCTGTATCTCAGGAAACATGTGCTGGCCCTGGAGAGGGTCCAGAGGAGGTTCACGAGAACGATCCCAGGAATGAAAGGCTTAACATATGAGGAACGTTTGAGGACTCTGGGTCTATACTGGATGGAGTTTAGAAGGATGAGGGGGGATCTGCTTGAAACTTACAGAATACTGAAAGGCCTGGATAGAGTGGACGTGGGGAAGATGTTTCCATTAGTAGGAGAGACTAGGACCCGAGGGCACAGCCTCAGAGTAAAGGGAAGACCTTTTAGAACAGGGATGAGGAGAAACTTCTTTAGCCAGAGAGTGGTGAATCTATGGAATTCATTGCCACAGACGGCTGTGGAGGCCAGGTCATTGAGTGTATTTAAGAGCGAGATAGATAGTTCTTGATTGGTAAGGGGATCAAAGGTTACAGGGAGAAGGCAGGAGAATGGAGTTGAGAAACATATCAGCCAAGATTGAATGGCGGAGCAGACTCGATGGGCCGAATGGCCTAATTTCTGCTCCTATGTCTTAAGGTCTTTTGGTCTAACCAGATGGGTTTTTATAGCCCTCCATGTGGGTTGTCCTGATCATCGGAGGTAGATGAATATAATCAAGGATTTGAGCTCCATAATCCAGGCCGACACTCCCCCCTGTGCCAGTACTGAGGGAGTGCTGCATCGTTGGAGGTAGAATACAAGAAACAAGATCAGTATTAGTCCATTCGGCCCCTCGAGCCTGCTCCCCCAGTCACTAAGATCTTGTCTTATCCAATTGTGACTCAACTCCACTCTCCTCTCTGCCCCCCCAGTACAACCCCACTCCCTTGTCCATCAGAAACCTGCCTCACTTGGCCTTGACTATATTCAATGTCCCGGCCTCCACTGCTCTCTGGGGGAGAGAATTCCACAGACTGACCACCCTCTGAGAGAAGAAATTCCTCCTCATCTCCGTCTTCAACGGGAGACCCCCTTATTCTGAAACTGTGTGACCCCCCCTCATTCTAAACTCCCCCTCGAGGGAGAAACATCCTCCTCGCACCTGCCCTGTGGAGACCCCTCAAAATCTTACCTGTTTCTGTAAGGTCACCGCTCATTCCTCTAAACTCCAATGGATACAGGGCCCAACCTGCTCAACCTTTCCTCATAAGACAAACCCCCCTTCATCCCAGGAACCAGCCCAGTGAACCTTCCCTGAAAGGCCTCCAATGGAAGTCTATCCCTCCCTTAGTGAGGAGACCAGAACTGTACCCAGTGCTCCAGGTGCAGTCTCCCCAATGCCCTGTCCAGTTGTAGCCAGACTTCCCGAATCTTATACTCCACCCCACTCCTCGCCTGTGGGATTAATGGGGACATTATATTAGTGTGTGAGGCGCCCATCGTGTTTGTAAATGGTGTAACATCGCCCCCTCCTGGTGATTAAGCACCTCCCAGAACAAACCCCTACAATTATCATCCTCATTTTCAAATCCCTCCCTCACCCCCTCCCTCCCTATCTCTGTAACCACATCCAGCCCCTAAAATTCTCACCCTCCCATTCAATTCCCTCCAACGCCCCCTCATGCACAAACTCCCTATCACTGTCAGCTCCTCCAACACCTACCATACTCATCCTCTATTTCAAATCACTCTCTCGCCCCCTCCCTCCCTCCATATCTCTGTAACCTCCTCAAGCCTCTACAATTCTCATCCTCCTGTTCAAATCCATCCCTCAACCACTCCCTCCCTATCTCTGTAACCTCCTCCAGCCCCTACAATTCTCATCCTCCTGTTCAAATCACTCCATGGCCAGTACTGAGGGAGTGCTGCACTGTCGGAGGGAGATGTATATACTCTAGGATTTGAGCTCCATAATCCAGGCCGGCACTCCCCCCGGTGCCAGTACTGAGGGAGTGCTGCACTGTCGGAGGGAGATGTATATACTCTAGGATATGAGCTCCATAATCCAGGCCGACACTCCCCCCGGTGCCAGTACTGAGGGAGTGCTGCACTGTCGGAGGGAGATGTATATACTCTAGGATATGAGCTCCATAATCCAGGCCGACACTCCCCCCGGTGCCAGTACTGAGGGAGTGCTGCATCGTTGGAGGTAGAATACAAGAAACAAGATCAGTATTAGTCCATTCGGCCCCTCGAGCCTGCTCCCCCAGTCACTAAGATCTTGTCTTATCCGATTGTGACTCAACTCCACTCTCCTCTCTGCCCCCCCAGTACAACCCCACTCCCTTGTCCATCAGAAACCTGCCTCACTTGGCCTTGACTATATTCAATGTCCCGGCTCCACTGCTCTCTGGGGGAGAGAATTCCACAGACTGACCACCCTCTGAGAGAAGAAATTCCTCCTCATCTCCGTCTTCAACGGGAGACCCCCTTATTCTGAAACTGTGTGACCCCCCCTCATTCTAAACTCCCCCACGAGGGAGAAACATCCTCCTCCCACCTGCCCTGTGGAGTCCCCTCAGGATCTTACCTGTTTCTGTAAGGTCACCGCTCATTCCTCTAAACTCCAATGGATACAGGGCCCAACCTGCTCAACCTTTCCTCATAAGACAAACCCCCCTTCATCCCAGGAATCAGCCCAGTGAACCTTCCCTGAAAGGCCTCCAATGAAAGTCTATCCCTCCCTTAGTGAGGAGACCAGAACTGTACCCAGTGCTCCAGGTGCAGTCTCCTCAATGCCCTGTCCAGTTGTAGCGAGACTTCCCGAATCTTATACTCCACCCCACTCCTCGCCTGTGGGATTAATGGGGACATTATATTAGTGTGTGAGGCGCCCATCGTGTTTGTAAATGGTGTAACATCGCCCCCTCCTGGTGATTAAGCACCTCCCAGAACAAACCCCTACAATTATCATCCTCATTTTCAAATCCCTCCCTCACCCCCTCCCTCCCTATCTCTGTAACCACATCCAGCCCCTAAAATTCTCACCCTCCCATTCAATTCCCTCCAACGCCCCCTCATGCACAAACTCCCTATCACTGTCAGCTCCTCCAACACCTACCATACTCATCCTCTATTTCAAATCACTCTCTCGCCCCCTCCCTCCCTCCATATCTCTGTAACCTCCTCAAGCCTCTACAATTCTCATCCTCCTGTTCAAATCCATCCCTCAACCACTCCCTCCCTATCTCTGTAACCTCCTCCAGCCCCTACAATTCTCATCCTCCTGTTCAAATCACTCCATGGCCAGTACTGAGGGAGTGCTGCACTGTCAGAGGTAGATGTATATACTCTAGGATTTGAGCTCCATAATCCAGGCCGGCACTCCCCCCGGTGCCAGTACTGAGGGAGTGCTGCACTGTCGGAGGGAGATGTATATACTCTAGGATATGAGCTCCATAATCCAGGCCGACACTCCCCCCGGTGCCAGTACTGAGGGAGTGCTGCACTGTTGGCGTTAGAATACGTGAAACAGGATCAGAAGTAGGCCATTCGGCCCCTTGAGCCTGCTCACCCAGTCACTAAGCTCTTGGCTTATCCGATTGTGACTCAATTCCACTCTACTGTCTGCCCCCCCAGTACAACCCCACTCCCTCGATCAGAAGCCTGCCTCACCCGGCCTTGACTATATTCAATGGCCCGACCTCTACTGCTCTCTGGGGGGAGAGAATTTCACAGACTGACCACCCTCTGAGAGAAGAAATTCCTCCTCATCTCCGTCTTCAACGGGAGACCCCCTTATTCTGATACTGTGTGACCCCCCCTCATTCTAAACTCCCCCACGAGGGAGAAACATCCTCCTCCCACCTGCCCTGTGGAGTCCCCTCAGGATCTTACCTGTTTCTGTAAAGTCACCGCTCATTCCTCTAAACTCCAATGGACACAGGGCCCAACCTGCTCAACCTTTCCTCATAAGACAAACCCCCTTCATCCCAGGAATCAGCCCAGTGAACCTTCCCTGAACGGCCTCCAATGGAAGCCTATCCCTCCCTTAGTGAGGAGACCAGAACTGTACCCAGTGCTCCAGGTGCAGTCTCCCAAATGCCCTGTCCAGGTGTAGCAAGACTTCCCGAATCTTATACTCCATCCCCCCCTCGCCTGTGGGATTAATGGGGTCATTATATTAGTGTGTGAGGCGCCCATCGTGTTTGTAAATGGTGTAACATCGCCTCCTCCTGGTGTTTAAGCACCTCCCAGAACAAACCCAACATTATATTGTCTGTAATGTGACACAATCCAGTCTATTGGGATGGGAATGAATTGCTGTGCAGATAATGGGGGGGACAATTAACGGGAGCTCTTATTCCAGTGAAAATGTTACAACAAACTCAGGCTGAGAGTTAGCGCCTGATTGGTTCCCAGGAGGAAGTCCGTTCAGCCCATCGAAGTGATGCTGGCCCCCTGTGGAGTGAACCAGTTTCACACGTGAAGCGAGAATTCTAACCCTTGCTGCCCAGTCCGAGACCAGTTCATCACCCCCACCCCGCCCACGGTGTTCACTGAGCTCCACTGGCTCCCTGCTCGGCAGTGCCTCACCTTTCATTCCCCTCCCTCACTATCCCTGCAAGATGCTCAGGCCCCTACAATACTCATCCTTCTGTTCAAATCCCACCCTCACCCCTCCCTCCCTCCCTATCTCTGTAACCTCCTCCAGCCCCTACAATTCTCTTCTTCCTTTTCAAATCCCTCCCTCACCCACTCCCTCCCTATATCTGTAACCTCCTCCAAACCCTACAAATCTCATCCTCCTGTTCAAATCCCTCCGTCGCCCCCTCCCTCCCTATCTCTGTAAACTCCCCCAGCCCGACAATTCTCATCCTCCTGTTCAAATGCCTCCAAGACCCCCTCACTCCCTATATCTGTAACCTCCTCCAGACCCTACAATTCTCATCCTCCTGTTCAAATCCCTCCAAGACCCCAGACTCACTTCCTCTCTCTGGAATGTTCTCCAGCCCCAACAAGTTGACCATTTACATCACTTTGCCATTGCTGGGCTGTGACTGCTGGGTTTTACTCTCCTTCACTAAGGAAGGATATATCTGTCTGCTGAACCCATTAGGATAGGCTTTCATTTGGCATCAGAACAGCCAATTTATTCATGTTCAGTTCATCGGAGGTAGGTGTATATACTCTAGGATTTGAGCTCCATAATCCAGGCTGACACTGCCCCCGGTGCCAGTACTGAGGGAGTGCTGATTGATTGGAGTTAGAGTACATGAAACAGGATCGGGATAGGCCACTCAGCCCCTCGAGCCTGCTCCCCCAGTCACTAAGATCTTGCCTTGTCCAATTGTGACTCAGCTCCACTTTCCTCTCTGCCCCCCCAGTACAACCCCACTCCCTTGTCAATCAGAAACCTGCCTCACTCGGCCTTGACTATATTCAATGTCCCGGCCTCCACTGGTCTCTGGGGGAGAGAATTCCACAGACTGACCACCCTCTGAGAGAAGAAATTCCTCCTCATCTCCGTCTTCAGCGGGAGACCCCCTTATTCTGAAACTGTGTGACCCCCCCTCATTCTAAACTCCCCCTCGAGGGAGAAACATCCTCCTCGCACCTGCCCTGTGGAGACCCCTCAAAATCTTACCTGTTTCTGTAAGGTCACCGCTCATTCCTCTAAACTCCAATGGATACAGGGCCCAACCTGCTCAACCTTTCCTCATAAGACAAACCCCCTTCATTCCAGGAATCAGCCCAGTGAATCTTCCCTGAACGGCCTCCAATGGAAGTCTATCCCTCCCTTAGTGAGGAGACCAGAACTGTACCCAGTGCTCCAGGTGCAGTCTCCCCAATGCCCTGTCCAGTTGTAGCCAGACTTCCCGAATCTTATACTCCATCCCCCCCCTCGCCTGTGGGATTAATGGGGTCATTATATTAGTGTGTGAGGCACCCATCGTGTTTGTAAATGGTGTAACATCGCCTCCTCCTGGTGTTTAAGCACCTCCCAGAATAAACCCCTACAATTATCATCCTCATTTTCAAATCCCTCCCTCATCCCCTCCCTCCCTATCTCTGTAACCTCCTCCAGATCCTACAATTCTCATCCTCCTGTTCCAATCCCTCCCCCACCCCCTCCCTGCCTATCTCTGTAACCTCCTCTAGCCCCTACAATTCTCATCCTCCTGTTCAAATCCTTCCAAGACCCCAGACTCTCTTCCTCTCTCTGGAATGTTGTCCAGTCCCTACAAGTTGACCATTTCCATCACTTTGCCATTGCTGGGCTGTGTCTGCAGGGTTTTACTCTGCTTCACTAAGGAAGGATATATCTGTCTGCTGAACACATTAGGATAGGCTTTCATTTGGCAAACGAACACCAATTTATTCATGTTCAGTTTATCAGAGGTAGATGGAAATAGTCTAGGAATTGAGCTCCATAATCCAGGCCGACAGTCCCCCCGGTGCCAGTACTGAGGGAGTGCTGCACTGTCGGAGTTAGATGTATATACTCTAGGATTTGAGCTCAATAATCCAGGCCGACACTCCCCCCGGGCAAAACAAAAACAGAATTACCTGGAAAAACTCAGCAAGTCTGGCAGCATCGGCGGAGAAGAAATTCCCCCCGGGTGCCAGTACTGAGGGAGTGCAGCACTGTCGGCATTAGAATACATGAAACAGGATCTGGATTAGGCCATTCAGCCCCTCAAGCCTGCTTCCCCAGTCACTAAGATCTTGGCTTATCCGATTGTGACTCAACTCCACTCTCCTCTCTGCCCCCCCAGTACAACCCGACTCCCTTGTCCATCAGAAACCTGCCTCACTCGGCCTTGACTATATTCAATGTCCCGGCCTCCACTGCTCTCTGGGGGGAGAGAATTCCCCAGACTGACCACCCTCTGAGAGAAGAAATTCCTCCTCATCTCCGTCTTCAACGGGAGACCCCTTATTCTGAAACTGTGTGACCCCCCCTCATTCCAAACTCCCCCACGAGGGAGAAACATCCTCCTCACACCTGCCCTGTGGAGTCCCCTCAGGATCTTACCTGTTTCTGTAAGGTCACCGCTCATTCCTCTAAACTCCAATGGATACAGGGCCCAACCTGCTCAACCTTTCCTCATAAGACAAACCCCCCTTCATCCAAGGAACCAGCCCAGTGAACCTTCCCTGAACGGCCTCCAATGGAAGTCTATCCCTCCCTTAGTGAGGAGACCAGAACTGTACCCAGTGCTCCAGGTGCAGTCTCCCCAATGCCCTGTCCAGTTGTAGCAAGACTTCCCGAATCTTATTCTCCATCCCCCACCTCGCCTGTGGGATTAATGGGGTCAGTATATTAGTGTGTGAGGCGCCCATCGTGTTTGTAAATGGTGTAACATCGCCTCCTCCTGGTGTTTAAGCACCTCCCAGAACAAACCCAACATGATATTGTCTGTAATGTCACACAATCCAGTCTATTGGGATGGAAATGAATTGCTGTGCAGATAATGGGGGGACAATTAACGGGAGCTCTTATTCCAGTGAAAATGTTACAACAAACTCAGGCTGAGAGTTAGCGCCTGATTGGTTCCCAGGAGGAAGTCCGTTCAGCCCATCGAAGCGATGCTGGCCCCCTGTGGAGTGAACCAGTTTCACATGTGAAGCGAGAATTCTAACTCTTGCTGCCCAGTCCGAGACCAGTTCATCACCCCCACCCCGCCCACGGTGTTCACTGAGCTGCACTGGCTCCCAGTTCGGCACTGCCTCACCTTTCATTCCCCTCCCTCCCTATCCCTACATCTCCTTCAACCCCTACAATTCACATTCCCCCAGTTCAAATCCCTCCATGGCCCCTTGTTCCCTCCCTCCCTATCTTTGTAACCTCCTCCAGCCCCTACAATTCTCAACCTCCTGTTCAAATCCCTCCCTCACCCCCTCCCTCCCTATCTCTGTAACCTCCACCAGCCCCTACAATTCTCATCTTCCTGTTTAAATCGCTACAAGACCACAGAGTCTCTTCCTCTCTCTGGAATGTTCTCCAGTGCCTACAAGTTGACCATTTACATCACTTTGCCATTGCTGGGCTGTGACTGCAGGGATTTGCTCTCCTTCACTAAGAAAGAATATATCTGTCTGCTGAACCCATTAGGATAGGCTTTCGTTTGGCATCTGAACAGCCAATTTATTCATGTTCAGTTCATCAGAGGTAGATGGAAATAGTCTAGGAATTGAGCTCCATAATCCAGGCCGACACTCCCCCCCCGGTGCCAGTACTGAGGGAGTGCTGCACTGTCGGAGGGAGATGTATATACTCAAGGATTTGAGCTCCATAATCCAGGCCGACACTCTCCCCCGGTGCCAGTACTGAGGGAGTGCTGCATGGTTGGAGGTAGAATACATGAAACAGGATCAGTATTAGGTCATTCGACCCCTCGAGCCTGCTCCCCCAGTCACTAAGATTTTGGCTTATCCGATTGTGACTCAGCTCCACTTTCCTCTCTGCCCCCCCAGTACAACCCCACTCCCTTGTCGATCAGAAACCTGCCTCACTCGGCCTTGACTATATTCAATGTCCCGGCCTCCACTGCTCTCTGGGGGGAGAGAATTCCCCAGACTGACCACCCTCTGAGAGAAGAAATTCCTCCTCATCTCCGTCTTCAACGGAAGACCCTCTTATTCTGAAACTGTGTGACCCCCCCTCATTCTAAACTCCCCCTCGAGGGAGAAACATCCTCCTCACACCTGCCCTGTGGAGTCCCCTCAGGATCTTACCTGTTTCTGTAAGGTCACCGCTCATTCCTCTAAACTCCAATGGATACAGGGCCCAACCTGCTCAACCTTTCCTCATAAGACAAACCCCCTTCATCCCAGGAATCAGCCCAGTGAACCTTCCCTGAAAGGCCTCCAATGGAAGTCTATCCCTCCCTTAGTGAGGAGAGCAGAACTGTACCCAGTGCTCCAGGTGCAGTCTCCTCAATGCCCTGTCCAGTTGTAGCAAGACTTCCCGAATCTTATACTCCATCCCCGCCTCGCCTGTGGGATTAATGGGGTCATTATATTAGTGTGTGAGGCGTCCATTGTGTCTGTAAATGGTGTAACATCGCCTCCTCCTGGTGTTTAAGCACCTCCCAGAACAAACCCAACATGATATTGTCTGTAATGTGACACAATCCAGTCTATAGGGATGGGAATGAATTGCTGTGCAGATAATGGGGGGGACAATTAACGGGAGCTCTTATTCCAGTGAAAATGTTACAACAAACTCAGGCTGAGAGTTTGCGCCTGATTGGTTCCCAGGAGGAAGTCCGTTCAGCCCATCGAAGCGATGCTGGCCCCCTGTGGAGTGATCCAGTTTCACACGTGAAGCCAGATTTCTAACCCTTGCTGCCCAGCCCGAGACCAGTTCATCACCCCCACCCCGCCCACGGTGTTCACTGAGCTCCACTGGCTCCCAGTTCGGCACTGCCTCAGCTTTCATACTCTCATTCCCTGTTTTCCCAATCCCCACACTCATCCCCCACCCTCCCTATCTCTGTAACCTCCTCCAGACCCTACAATTCTCATCCTCCTGTTCAAATCCCTCCCTCACCCCCTCCCTCCCTATCTCTGTAACCTCCTCCAGCCCCTACAATTCTCACCCTCCTGTTCAAATCCCTCCCTCACCCCCTCCCTCCCTATCTCTGTAACCTCCTTCAGCCCCTACAATTCCCATATTCCTGTTCAAATCCCTCCTTCAACCCCTCCCTCCCTATCTCCGTAACCTCCTCCAGCCCCTACAATTCTCATCCTCCTGTTCAAATCCCTCCCTCACACCCTCCCTCCCTATCTCTGTAACCTCCTCCAGCCCCTACAATTCTCATCCTCCTGTTCAAATCCCTCCCTCACACCCTCCCTCCCTATTTCTGCAACCTCCTCCAGACCCTAGAATTCTCATCCTCCTGTTCTAATCCCCATCTCCTCCTCCAGCCTCTACATTCCCAACCCTCCTGTTCGAATCCCTCCGTGGCCCCTCACCAACCCACCCAATCATTATTAACTCCACCATCCCCTACAATTCTCAACCTCCTGTTCAAATCCCTCCCTCACCACCTCCCTCCCTATCTATTTAATCTCCTCCAACCCCTACAATTCCCATCCACCTGTTGAAATCACTCCATGGAAACTCCCTCCCTATCTCTGTAACCTCCTCCAGCCCCTACAATTCGTATCCTCCTGTTGAAATCCCTCCAAGGCCACTCCCTCCCTATCTCTGTAACCTCCTCCAGCCCCTACAATTCTCTTCTTCCTGTTCAAATCCCTCCCTCACCCCCCTCCCTCCCTATCTCTGTAACCTCCTCCAGCCCCTACAATTCTCATCCTTCTGTTCAAATCCCTCCCTCACCCCCTCCATCCCTAACTCTGTAACCTCCTCCACCCCATACAATTCTCAGTGTCCAAGACCCCAGACTCTCTTCCTCTCTCTGGAATGTTCTCCAGTCCCTACAACTTGACCATTTCCATCACTTTGCCATTGCTGGGCTGTGTCTGCAGGGATTTGCTCTCCTTCACTAAGGAAGGATATATCTGTCTGCTGAACCCATTAGGATAGGCTTTCGTTTGGCATCAGAACAGCCAATTTATTCATGTTCAATTCATCAGAGGTAGATGGAAATAGTCTAGGATTTGAGCTCCATAATCCAGGCCGACACTCCCCCCGGTGCCAGTACTGAGGGAGTGCTGCACTGTCTGAGGGAGATGTATATACTCTAGGATTTGAGCTCCATAATCCAGGCCGGCACTCCTCCCGGTGCCAGTACTGAGGGAGTGCTGCACTGTTGGAGGGAGATGTATATACTCTAGGATTTGAGCTCCATAATCCAGGCTGACACTCCCCCCGGTGCCAGTACTGAGGGAGTGCTGCACTGTCGGCATTAGAATACGTGAAACAGGATCAGGAGTAGGCCATTCGGCACTTTGAGTCTGCTCCCCCAGTCACTAAGCTCTTGGCTTATCCGATTGTGACTCAAATCCACTCTCCTGTCTGCCCCCTCCAGTACAACCCGACTCCCTCGATCAGAAACCTGCCTCACTCGGCCTTGACTATATTAAATGGCCCGGCCTCCACTGCTCTCTGGGGGAGAGAATTCCCCAGACTGACCACCCTCTGAGAGAAGAAATTCCTCCTCATCTCCGTCTTCTACGGGAGACCCCTTATTCTGAAACTGTGTGACCTCCCCTCTTCATTCTAAACTCCCCCTCGAGGGAGAAACATCCTCCTCACACCTGCCCTGTGGAGTCCCCTCAGAATCTTACCTGTTTCAGTAAGGTCACCGCTCATTCCTCTAAACTCCAATGGACACAGGGCCCAACCTGCTCAACCTTTCCTCATAAGACAAACCCCCTTCATCCCAGGAATCAGCCCAGTGAACCTTCCCTGAACGGCCTCCAATGGAAGTCTATCCCTCCCTTAGTGAGGAGACCAGAACTGTACCCAGTGCTCCAGGTGCAGTCTCCCCAATGCCCTGTCCAGTTGTAGCGAGACATCCCGAACCTTATACTCCACCCCACTCCTCGCCTGTGGGATTAATGGGCTCATTATATTAGTGTGTGAGGCACCCATCGTGTTTGTAAATGGTGTAACATCGCCCCCTCCTGGTGTTTAAGCATCTCCCAGAACAAACCCAACATGATATTGTCTGTAATGTCACACAATCCAGTCTATTGGGATGGGAATGAATTGCTGTGCAGATAATGGGGGGGACAATTAACGGGAGCTCTTATTCCAGTGAAAATGTTACAACAAACTCAGGCTGAGAGTTAGCGCCTCATTGGTTCCCAGGAGGAAGTCCGTTCAGCCCATCGAAGTGATGCTGGCCCCCTGTGGAGTGATCCAGTTTCACACGTGAAGCGAGAATTCTAACCCTTGCTGCCCAGTCCGAGTCCAGTTCATCACCCCCACCCCGCCCACGGTGTTCACTGAGCTGCACTGGCTCCCAGTTCCACACTGCCTCACCTTTCATTCCCCTCCCTCCCTATCCCTACATCTCCTTCAGCCCCTACATTTCATAATGCCCCAGTTCAAATCCCTCCATGGCCTCTCAGCCCCTCCCTCCCTATCTCTGTAACCTCCTCCAGCCCCTTCAATTCTCATCCTCCTGTTAAAATCCCTCCCTGACACCCTCCCTCCCTATCCCCATAACCTCCTCCAGCCTCTACATTTCTAACCCTCCTGTTCAAATACTTACATGGCCCCTCACCACCCCTCCCAATCATTATTAACTCTGCCAGCCCCTACAATTCATATCCCCCATTTCAAATACCTCCAAGGCCCCTCTTGCACACACTCCCTATCAATGAAACCTCCTCCAGTCCCTCCAATCCTCACCGTACAGGCCAAACCGCTCAATGGGCACTTGCCACCTCCCTCCCTAAACTACTCCATCCCCTACAATTTTCAACCTCCTGTTCAAATCCCCCCCTCACCCCCTCCCTCTCTGTAACCTCCTCCTGCCCCTACAATTCTCATCCTCCTCTTCAAATCACTCCCTCACCCCCTCCCTTGCTATCTCTGTAACTCCTCCAGCCCCTACAATTCACATCCTCCTGTTCAAATCCCTCCATCACTCCCTCCCTCCCTATCTCTGTTATCTCCTCCATCCCCTACAATTCTCATCCTCCTGTACAAATCCCTCCCTCAACCCCTCCCTCCCTATCTCTGGAACCTCCTCCAGCTCCTACAATTCTCAGAACAGCCAATTTATTCATGTTCAATTCATCAGAGGTAGATGGAAATAGTCTAGGATTTTAGTTCCATAATCCAGGCCGGCACTCCCCTCGTTGCCAGGACTGAGGGAGTGCTGCACTGTCGGAGGGAGATGTATATACTCTAGCATTTGAGCTCCATAATCCAGGCCGACACTCCACACCAGAACTGGTGCTGTTAGGGAGGGAGTTCCTGGATTTTGTCCCTGTGGTGTAGGACAAAATCCTGGAACTCCCTCCCTAACAGCACTGTGGGTGTACCTACACCACAGGGACTGCAGAGGTTCAAGAAGGCAGCTCACCCACCACCTTCTCAAGGGGCAATTAGGAACGGGCAATAAATGCTGGGCCCAGCCAGCGATGCCCACATCCCGTGAACGAATAAAAAATGTGTTGGAAGCAGTAATTACTTATCCTGACTGACAGCTACTTACCCCCAAACACATTGGAAATGCAATCACCATTTCACAAGATACGTTTCATTGTTCATTTTAAGCTAATTTGCGATCAAAGATCTAGAACTCGTTTATACTTCCCTATTGTGATTTACCAATGCAGAGGGAACCTACGGTGAGGCCATTCAGCCCCTCCACCGCTATTCTCCCCTCTCATGAGGTCATATTCGGCCTTTATACTTTCTCGACAACACTCTTGGCTTTGTATCTTTTAACAGGCCCTGTCTGAATTTTGCCAATCATTGGTTGGGTCTCACGGTTTTGGCGAGACCACATCTGGAATAGCACGAGCAGTTTTGGTCTCCACATTTAAGAAAGGATGTTGTGGGGGCGGTACAGCGAATGTTCACTGGATTGGTCCCTGGGATGAGGGGGCTGTCCTATGATGAGACCCTGACTAAATGGGGCTTATATTTTGGGGGGAGGTGATGGTGTAGTGGTATTGTCGCTGGACTGGTAATCTCGAGACCCAGGGTAATGGGTCTGGGGGCCAGGATTTGGATCCCACCACAGCAGATTATTGTATCCGAATTTAATAGAAATCGTGAATTAAAAGTCTAATCTTCTTCTTATCGTATCCACGGACAGTCTAAACACAGCCCACCCAGAACTGGACACATTTTTGCGCCTTGTTGTTGAATTTCGTCAAGATCTGCAACAGTGCAGGGTTCCTCTAGCGATGTTGCATAGTCTGCGGCTCGGTTCCACCTTCACAAGTTGTTGGGATCCAATGATGGCCATGAAACCATTGTCGCTTGTTGTAAAAAGCCATCCGGTTCACTAACGCCCTTTAGGGAAGGAAACCTGCCGTCCTTACCTGGTCTGGCCTGGCCTATGTGTGTGACTCACAGCAACGTGGTTGACTCTGAAATGGCCGAGGAAGCCACTCAGTTCTCAAGGGGCAAATAGGGATGGGCAATAAGTGCTGGCCTAGCCAGAGACACAAATAAAACAAAGAATGATGGGAAAGATTGCCAAAAAGCTGAAAAGTCAAATACCCCTGGAAGGGTAAGACATCGCAACCATCTGGTCAACGGGAGAAACTCGCTGTTTAACGCTGCCACCATGCAGTGGAAAGACGATCGCTATTCTGCCTCCGAGCCGAAAAAGATACACACACGTGTGAGGGGGTGTTTAAATGGCAATGCTCATGCGATGCCAGATATGTGTCACGAGGAATGGCGGGTCATAGCAAGTAGTGTGTCCCCCTCAGGCTGCTTGCAGATGACAGGGCCCTATATCTAAAGGCACATCCCCTTAGCAGCTTGGAATAGGCAGGGTATTGACTCAGAACATAACGTCCAACGTTAGATGTGTTACAACCGAGATGGGAGGAGTTCACTGTCTGGCTCTGGTCCCTCCACTCCACAGGTCATAACGTATATGTCAATCACTCCTCCGGCCAGCGACATGGCCAAATATGTGCTTTATCTCCGAATCTCAGAATGACCACACAATGACAAGGTTTCTTCAACAAACAACAACATTTTTAGTTTATTATAAAACCAGACTTGTCAAGTAGAGAGGCAAAGCTTATTAATTATACAGTATGAGATATGAAAGTGTAATAATGATCTTATTTAAGGAAGGATGTAAATGTATTAGCAGCAGTTCAGGGAAGGTTTACCAGACTAATACCTGGAATGGGTGGGGTTGTCTTATGAGGGAAGGTCGCACAGGTTAGGCTTGTATCCACTGGAGTTTCGAAGAGTGAGAGGAGACTCGATTGAAACATGTAAGATCCTGAGGGGTCTTGGACAGGGTGGATGTGGAGAGGATGTTTCCTCTTGTGGGAGAAGCTAGTATTAGGGTTCACTGCTTTAAAATAAGGCGTCGCCCATTTAAAACAGAGATGAGGTGAATTTCTTTCACTCAGAGGGTTATGAGTCTTTGGAACTCTCTTCCTGAAAAGGAGTTGGAAGCAGAGCGTTTAAATATTTTTAAGGCAGAGGTGGATAGGTTCTGGGTGATCAAGGGGGTGATAGGTTATCGGGGGGGGTGGGTGGGATGCAGATTTCAGATTACGATCAGATCAGCCACGAGCTTATTAAATGGCAGAGTGATCTCGAAGGGCTGAATGGCCTTCTCCTCCTCATTGTCCATACTCTTTCTAAATACCCACACACACACACGCACGCACCCGCACTTACACACACCAAAAAAAAAGAGGGATTCTGTCCAAAGGTGAAAAATTAATGGTTCAAGGGAAAAGGATAGATGGTAGAGGTGTCCAGGATATACTGCTGGTCTCTCACCACTGGTCTGGGCAACAACTGTTGACTATTACACTAATTTTCAGGCAGACTTTAAGGAGAACTTGCGGTCAGTCAATTTCAGAAGGTGGGGAATCTTCCATTTAATCTCGGATTTGGGACTGGGTCCGAAGCTGTTATATCCTTTACCCAAGCAGTTGACCTTTTCACCCTCCAAAGAAAAACCCAAACCAGCGTTTCAAACAGTTCTCCCGACATGTTTCCTTTTGGAAAGCCAGAAACCACCATGTGACCATCCACCAGGGTCAAGAGGTTTCCAAAAAAAAAAAACGACCTAATTACCTTCCCTTGTTAAAATGCTGTCTTTCCCAGGGACAGCAGCAACAGGAGACTTTGCATTAATCCCCTTTAAGGGGCAGTCTCTTTAAAAAAAAAAGCACAAATTCTTCCGGAATGTTCTTAGCCCTTGAAGACGAAATTTTTTCTGGTATTGAAGTGCTTCTGCCAGGTGCGATTCTGAGATTGGACAGCACTTATTGAACAATCCTGAGTGCGATAAGAATTGCACTGACCGCCATTTTAAGATTATCCGTTGGGCTTGCAATATGGCTCACTTATACGTGCAAGACGCTACATATATTCACACTTTGCAGGCAAAAGGAACAGGTCCACCCATTTTGTTTTTTTTTGACTTAAACTAAAGCATGGGGGGATAATAGTTCACTGGTACATTCTCCCTGGCAATGACCAATCAGAGTCAATGTGCCAGCCAGTCAGGGCTCTTTTCTACATGCTGTACCAATTGTTGCTCCTTCTGAAATAGGGCACTCTTGCACCTGTCCTGATGAGTGTAAGAGGAAAAGCTACCAAAGCAGGTCTCTCTTTTCAGGTGAAGAGAATTGTTCGCCCTCAGTGAGTTGTCGTGGCGTGGGAAGCGCTACCAGGGAAAGTGGCGGAAGTCAGCTCCTAAGCTCGGGAATTCCCTCCCTAAACTGCTCTGCCACTCTCGCTGCCCTCCTTCAAGATGCTCTTCAGACAAGCCTCTTCGAACCATCTCAATTCTCCAGCAGTCCCAGGGAGTGGTTGCTATCCTTAAGGGGTCATTCAAGCACATACGAGTCCAATCAGCCCATCGGGTCCATGCTGGCTCTCGATAGTGCAAGCTAATTTTTTCCGCTCCCCCGCTCTATTGACAACACTCCAGAAGCATGACACCATAGTAGACTAAGTCACCCAGCTTGATTGGCACCCCATCCACCACCTTCAACCTTCACTCCCTCCACCACCGACGCACAGTGGCAGCAGTGTGTGTACCATCTACAAGATGCACTGCAGGAATTCACTAAGGCTCCTTAAACCGCACCTTCCAAACCCACGACCGCTACAACCTAGAAGGACAAGAGCAGCAGATGCATGGGAACACCACCACCTGGAAGTCCCCCTCCGAGCAAAACTGGAGTCAATGGGAATCAGGGGAAAACTCTCCGCTGGTTGGAGTCATACCTAGCACAAAGGAAGATGGTTGTGGTTGTTGGAGGTCAATCATCTCAGTTCCAGGACATCACTGCAGGAGTTCCTCAGGGTCGTGTCCTCGGCCCAACCATCTTCAGCTGCTTCATCAATGACCTTCCTTCCAACATAAGGTCAGAAGTGGGGATGTTCGCTGATGATTGGACAATGTTCAGCACCATTCGCGACTCCTCAGATACTGAAGCAGTCCATGTCCAAATGCAGCAAGACCTGGACAATATCCAGGCTTGGGCTGACAAGTGGCAAGTAACATTCGCGCCACACAAGTGCCAGGCAATGACCATCTCCGACAAGAGAGAATCTAACCATCGCCCCTTGTCATTCAATGACATTACCATCACTGAATCCCCCACTATCAGCATCCTGGGGGTTACCATTGACCAGAACCTGAACAGGACCAGCCATATAAACACTGTGGTTACAAGAGCAGGTCAGAGGCTAGGAATCCTACAGTGAGTAACTCACCTCCTGACTCCCCAAAGCCTGTCCACTATCTACAAGGCACAAGTCAGGAGTGTGATGGAACACTCCCCACTTGCTTGGATGAGTGTGGCTCCCACAACACTCAAGAAGCTCGACACCATCCAGGACAAAGCAGCCCCGCTTGTTGCTACACAAACATTCACTCCCTCCACCACCGACGCACAGTAGCAGCAGTGTGTGTACCATCTACAAGATGCACTAAAGGAACTCACCAAGGCTCCTTTGACAGCACCTTCCAAACCCATGACCGCCACCATCTAGAAGGACGAGGGCAGCAGACACATGGGAACATCACCACCTGGAAGTTCCCCTCTGAGCCAATCACCATCCTGACTTGGAAATATATCGGCTGTTCCTTCACTGTCGCTGGGTCAAAATCCTGGAACTCCCTCCCTAACAGCGCCGTGGGTGTACCTACACTGCAGGGGCTGCAGTGATTCAAGAAGGCGGCTCACCACCACCTTCTCAAGGGGCAATTAGGGATGGGCGATTAATGTTGGTCTGGCCAGCAACGCCCACATCCCATGAATGAATATGTGCCAAAGGAACTCTATCCCCCATTGCCGTGTAGGGTTATGCCCCTGAAATATCTATCCAATTTTCTTTTCCAATCATTGATTGTGCTTTCACCAACGTCGTGGGCAGCACGTTCCACCTCATATCCACCCGCGGTGTAAGCAAGTTCTTCCTCACATCCCCCACCACCTCACGTCTCTTGTCCAAAAGGTTAAACCTGTCTCGGAAGCATGGCGACCGGGAACTGACTGAGAAAGAAGGGGGGTAGGTTTCCAGGTGGGATGGTGGGAGGGATGGAGGGGGTGGTGGGGGTGGTGAGGGAGGGGAAGTATTTGCAGAGCTATGGGGAGTGGGACTGATTGGCCCCCTCCTTCAAAGGGCCAGCAGAGGCTGGAAGGGCAGAATTGCCTCCTTCTGCGTGTCCATCGTTCTCTGGAACCACAAACCCTACATAACTGGGCATCAGTGGGCTGGGAGATTTAATTCCCTTATGAACTAAATGTGCACATTATACGAAAAATAGCCAGGAACCATAATTTAGGCAGTGGGATGTGATTTGACTTTGAGGTCGTGTCTTGGTTTCGAGATACCCTGAGTGAACTGTGTGTGTGTGTCGAGTGGAACTGAAGCCATTCTTTCGCCATCGTGTGGGTGGCACTCCTCGGTCGCCTGCTCTCCATCCCCCTGTCTCTTATCGGACCTTCATCTCTGCGTAGACACAGCTCTCCTCTTTGTCTGGCTGTCTCCGAGGCTGGGCGTGGGGATTGACGGCTCTCCGATTGAGAGCGGCAGCGTTCAGGGAGGCGTAGAGAACATCAGGCTCCCCGGCACTGATCTCCTGCACAGCAGAAAGGATAGTGTGAGAGAGCGGTACAGCAAAGAGGCCATTGGGCCCATCGTCCCTGTGTCGGCACTGCGAAGGTGCTATCCCATTCACCTCACTCCCCCCCTGGTGTCCCCCCACCCCCCCAATAGCACTGAAACTTGCTTCCTCGTCAATCATCGGATGGCGACAGCGTAGAGGAAGGCCCTTCAGCCCATCACATCCAGGCTGACCCAATGCAGGAGCCAATCAGCTGGTGCCAATCGCCCGCCAACCCCCAGCCAATGCCCCCCCTCCCTTCCCACATCACCCCCCCACCCCCAACCCTCCCCACCACCCCCACCCCCTCACCCCCACACCCCCCCACACCCCCCCACACCCCCCCACACTTCCCCCCTAAAACCCCCCCACCACCCCCACCCCCCCACCCCCAAACCCCCCACCCCCAAACCCCCCCACACCCCCACCCCAAACCCCCCACCCGAAGCTCTGCATTTTTTGTCCCTTTTCGGATAATGGTCCCATCCCACTTGGAACGGTCTGACTGAACCCATCAAGCGTTCGTCCGATTCCCTTTCGAAAGTTGCTATCAAACCTGCTTCTGCCGCACTTAAAGGCTTTATAACAGCTCGCTCTGTCCGAAAATAAGTGTCCCGCTGTTATCGACATCCTGGGGGTTACCATTGGCCAGAAACTGAACTGGGACCAGCCACATAAATACTGTGGCTACAAGAGCAGGTCAGAGGCTGGGAATCCTGCATAGAGTAACTCACCCTCCTGACTCCCCCAAAGCCTGTCCACCATCTACAAGGCACAAGTCAGGAGTGTGATGGGATACTCCCCACTTGCCTGGATGAGTGCAGCTCCCACAACACCGAAGAAGCTTGACACCATCCAGGACATGGAAACATAGGAGCGGGAGTAGGTCAGTCAGCACTTCGAGTCTGCTCCACCATTCAATAAGATCATGGCTGATCCTCTATCCCAACATCATACCCCCACTCACTCCCAACACCCCTCGATGCCTTCAGAGTCCAGAAACCTATCTATTTCCTTCTTCAATATATTAAGTGGCTTGCCCTCCACAACCTCTGTGGTAGAGAATTCCACAGGTTCTCCACTCTCTGAGTGAAGAATTTTCTCCTCATCTCAGCCCTAAATGGTCTACCCCGTATCCTGAGACTGTGACCCCTTGTTCTACACCCCACTTCCCCAGCCAGAGGAAACATCATCCCTGGATCCAGTCTGTCCATCCATGTCAGAGTTTTACATGTTTCAATGAGATTCCCTCTCATTCTTCTAAACTCCAATGAATACAGGCCTAGTCAGCCCAATCTCTCCTCATACGACAATCCTACCATCCCAGGAATCGGTCTGGTGAACATTAACTGCACTCCCTCCATGGCAAGTAATACTGCATCTGCCATGTATTTGCCCACTCACTCAACTTGTCTAAATCAGCTTGAAGCCTTTAACATTGTCCTCACCACTCAAATTCCAACCCAGTTCTGTGTCATCAAAACCAGGACAAAGCAGCCCCGCTTGATCGGCACCTCATCCACAAATATTCACTCCCTCCACCACCGATGCACAGTAGCAGCAGTGTGTACCATCTACAAGATGCATTGCAGGAATTCACCAAGGCTCCTTAGGCAGCACATTCCAAACCCACGACCGCTACCATCTAGAAGGACAAGGGCAGCAGACACATGGGAACATCACCACCTGGAAGTTCCCCTCCGAGCCACTCACCATCCTGACTTGGAAATATATCGGCCGTTCCATCACTGTCACTGGGTCAAAATCCTGGAACTCCCTCCCTAACAGCACTGTGGGTGTACCTACACCACACAGACAAAATCCTGGAACTCCCTCCCTAACAGCACTGTGGGTGTACCTACACCACAGGGGAAAAATCCTGGAACTCCCTCCCTAACAGCGCTGTGGGTGTACCTACACCACACGGACAAAATCCTGGAACTCCCTCCCTAACAGCACTGTGGGTGTACCTACACCACAGGGACAAAATCCTGGAGCTCCCTCCCTAACAGCGCTGTGGGTGTACCTACACCACAGGGACAAAATCCTGGAACTCCCTCCCTAACAGCACTGTGAGTGTACCTACACCACACGGACAAAATCCTGGAACTCCCTCCCTAACAGCACTGTGAGTGTACCTACACCACAGGGACAAAATCCTGGAACTCCCTCCCTAACAGCGCTGTGGGTGTACCCACACCACACGGTCAAAATCCTGGAACTCCCTCCCTAACAGCGCTGTGGGTGTACCTACACCACACGGACAAAATCCTGGAACTCCCTCCCTAACAGCACTGTGGGTGTACCTACACCACATGGACAAAATCCTGGAACTCCCTCCCTAACAGCGCTGTGGGTGTACCTACACCACAGGGACAAAATCCTGGAACTCCCTCCCTAACAGCACTGTGGGTGTACCTACACCACACAGGGACAAAATCCTGGAACTCCCTCCCTAACAGCGCTGTGGGTGTACCTACACCACACGGACAAAATCATGGAACTCCCTCCCTAACAGCACTGTGGGTGTACCTACAGCACACAGGATAAAATCCTGGAACTCCCTCCCTAACAGCACTGTGGGTGTACCTACACCACGGGGACTGCAGCGGCTCAAGAAGGCGGCTCACCCCCCACCTTCTCAAGGGGCAATTAGGGATGAATTAATCTAAAGGGGGGGCCAATCATGGGGTGTTGATTCACTGGCATGGTCTGCATTAGGGATGGGAATGATATGATGCCCACATCCCATGAAAGAATAAAGATACAAAATAAATCACAAGCAAAGGATTCAAGGTACTCACATTATTATTGGTCGATGAAGAAACTGAAGCATGTTCTAGAGAGGGAGAAAAATAGGTTTTAGCTGCAAGTGAGACAGGATGTTCGATTATCTTTATGTCCTTCTTTCAATGCACTTAGTCCACTCATGGAGAATGCCATTCAATGGCTGATAGACCATAAGACATAGGAGCAGAAATTAGGCCATTTGGCCCATCAAGTCTGCTCCGCCTTTCAATCATGGCTGATAAGTTTCTCAACCCCATTCTCCCGCCTTCTCCCTGTAACCTTTGATCCCCTTACCAATCAAGAACCTATCTATCTCAGTCTTAAATACACTCAATGACCTGGCCTCCACAGCCTTCTGTGGCAATAAATTCCATAGATTCACCACTCTCTGGCTAAAGAAGTTTCTCCTCATTCCTGTCCTAAAAGGTCTTCCCTTTACTCTGAGGCTGTGCCCTCGGGTCCTAGTCTCTCCTACTCATGGAAACATCTTCCCCGCGTCCACTCTATCCAGGCCTTTCAGTATTCTGTAAGTTTCAATCAGATCCCCCCCTCATCCTTCTAAAATCCATCGAGTATAGACCCAGAGTCCTCAAACGTTCCTCACTAATGTCCTTTAGGGAAGGAAATCTGCTGTCCTTACCCGGTCTGCTCTACATGTGACTCCAGACCCACACAGCAATGTGGCTGACTGTTAACTGCCCTCTGAAATGGCCTGAGGAAGCCACTCAGTTCAAGGGCAATTAGGGATGGGCAACGAATCCTGGCCATTACCAGCGATGCCCAAATACGGGATGGAATAGAATACATTGATTGGATACCTCAAAACTTCGGAGAGTTTGGGACAATTCTGCTCGAGGCGTGGCCCCACCCATCCCAGGAATCTGTCTGGTGCACGTCCGCTATGTTAAGTATATCCCCCCTAAACTAAGCAGACCTAACTGCGCGTGATATCCCATCCCTGGTCTCACCAAAGCCCAGCATTAGAAACAGAATGAGCTAACTTGAAGAGCTGGTATAGGCAGAGGTGCCACAAGCCAATTGGTCCCTATTTATGCTACGCTATCGCTATCATCTCCAGCAAGAGAGAATCGAACCATCACCCCTTGATGTTCAATGGCATTATCATCACTGAATCCCCTCACTATCAGCGCCCTGGGGGTTACCATTGACCAGAAACTGAGCTGGACCAGCCACATAAATACTGTGGCTGCAAGAGCAGGTCAGAATCCTGCAGTGAGTAACTCACCTCCTGGCTCCCCAAAGCCTGTCCACTATCTACAAGGCACATGTCAGAAGCCAGCTGGAAGGACAAAGGCCGACACTCCCCCGGTGCCAGTACTGAGGGAGTGCTGCACTGTCGGAGGGAGATGTATATACTCTAGGATTTGAGCTCCATAATCCAGGCCGACACTCCCCCCGGTGCCAGTACTGAGGGAGTGCTGCACTGTCGGAGGCACTGTCATTCGGGACGAGATGTTAGGCCCCTCTGAGACGGATGTGAATCACTCCACGGCCAGTGTTTGAAGAAACCTGGTGTCCTGGGCCCAATAGTCATCCCTCAACCAACATCACTGCAGAAAAACAAGACGGCTGGGGTCATGAGCACTTTGTTGGTTGTGGGAGCTTGCTGAGCGCTCATTGGCTGCCGCGATTGTTGCGTGGTAACAGTGCCCTGACTTTGGACAGATTTCATTGGCTGAGGCGTGATTTCGGAAGCCCTGAGGGGGTGAAAGGGGCCTGAGGAGTGAAATCCATTCTCCACGCAATGAGGTTCAGATTCAAGCAACAGCAGAGAGAGAGACCATCGACCAATGGTGTGGTGTCTCGCGCCGGCTGAGACAACTTCTAGTGAAGTGTGGTGGAAACGGAAGGAGGAAAGGCTTGTATTGGTGTGTACCCTGCACCGTCATCGGACATCTCTGAGTGCTTTACAGCCAACGGAATTCAGTTTGAAGACCGGTGACTGATTTAATGTAGGAGGCGGAGGAGAGCAGCACTCCCTCAGTACTGGCACCGGGGGGGAGTGTCGGTCTGGATTATGGAGCTCAAATCCTAGAGTATATACATTTCCCTCCGACAGTGCAGCACTCCCTCAGTACTGGCACCGGGGGGGGAGTGTCGGTCTGGATTATGGAGCTCAAATCTGTCGATTGAGCCTTCGAACCCACCATGTGTTGCCTCAGAGGCGAGGATGTTGATATATGTGTTCTGATCAGGGTATCAAACGGGACAGTGAAGTGCATTGGGACGAACTGTTTATAATTATCATTCAGGGGACGATGGATCTGTGTGTCGCTGCATTAAGATCGAAACCATCACCTACTTTTTTTGCTGCACAAGTATCTAGCCAGTGCTATGAGTATGAGGATTAGCACCACGGCCACACACACACTCACGATCAGCTTTGTGCTGCCTGTGCCTGTAGGGGTATTGATGGAGAAAATAAAAACAATCAGACATAGCAACAGGGTACTGTTCAAACATCTGCTACTCTCCCAGGCCGCAGCCACAACCTGCCTCTGTTGCCACAGCTGGCCTGTCCCCATCTGGAATACCGACAGCGCTCCTGGCAACATCTGGAGCACTGCATTCAGACGCAGGCCTGAGCAGGGGCAGGTTGGTGCTGGAGGTGGGGGCGGTCAGCGGGGGGTAGGGGTGGCGTGGGAGGGTGGCAGAGAGACAGACACCGAGACAGACAGACGGACAGACATGCAGGCAGGCTGAGAGATGGAAGGATTGATTGATAGATCGACAAGCAGACAGAGAGATAGATAGATAGATAGACAGACAGACAGACAGTCAAGCATACAGAATGATTGATAGATAGACAGGCGGGCAGGCAGACTGATAGACAGATACATAGACAAATATATAGATCGACAGACAGATAGACAGATACATAGACAGATACGTAGATCAACAGGCAGTCAGACAGACAGACAGATTGATCGATAGTTAGAAAGGCAGACAGAAAGACAGATGGATTGATTAATAGATAGACAGGTATGCAGGTAGACAGGTATGCAGACAGGCAGGTAGGCAGACAGACAGGTGGGCAGACAGATGGGTAGGCCGACAGACGGGTAGGCAGACAGACCGGTAGGCAGACAGACAGGTAGGCAGACAGACAGGTCGGCAGACAGAGAGACAGGTAGGCAGATAGGCAGATTAAAAAAAAACAGAACTTGCCTTTGTCAGGGGGAGATCATGTCTAACAAATTTGATTGAATTTTTTGAGGAGGTGACTAGGTGTGTAGATGAGGCCAGTGTAGTTGGTGTAGTCTACACGGACTTCATTAAGGCTTTTGACAAGGCCACGCATGGGAGACTGGTCAAGAAGAGCCAGGGCAATTTGGCAAATTGGATCCAAAATTGGCTTCGGGTCAGGAGGCAGAGGGTGATGGCCGAAGGTTGTTTTTGGGACTGGAAGCTTGTGTACAGTGGTGTACCCCAGGGTTCGGCGCTGGGTCCCCTGCAGTTTGTCGTGTGCATTAATGACCTGGACACAGATCTAGGAGGCATGATCAGTGAGTTCGCAGATGGCACGAAAATTGGTGGGGTGGTAAATAATGAGGAGGAAAGCCTTAGGTTACTGGATGATATAGACGGGCTGGTCAGATGGACAGAACAGTGGGAAATGGAATTTAATCCTGAAAAGCGTGAGGTGATGCGTTTTGGGAGGATTAACAAGGCAAGGGAGTACACTTTGAATGGTAGGACCCTAGGGAGTACAGAGGATCAGAGGGACCTTGGTGTACATGTCCATAGATCCCTGAAGGCAGCAGGACAGGTACATAAGGTGGTTAAGGAGGCATATGGGATACTTGCCTTTATTAGTCGAGGCATTGAATACAAGAGCAGGGAGATCATGTTGGAGTTGTATAGAACCTTGGTGAGGCCACAGCTGGAGTACTGAGTGCAGTTCTGGTCACCACATTATAGGAAAGATGTGATTGCACTGGAGGGGGTGCAGGGGAGATTCACCAGGATGTTGTCTGGGCTGGAGCGTTTCAGCTATGAAGAGAGACTGGATAGGCTGGGATGGTTTTCCTTAGAGCAGAGAAGGCTGAGGGAGGTATACAAAATTATGAGGGGCATAGATAGGGTAGATAGGAATAAACTTAACCCCTTAGCGGAGGTGCCAATCACCAGGGGGCCTAGATTTAAGGTCAGGGGCAGGAGCTTTAGAGGGAAATTGAGGAATTTTTTTCCACTCAGAGGGTGGTGGGAATCTGGAACTCACTGCCTGAGGGGGTGGTAGAGGCAGGAACCCTCACAACATTTAAGAAGTATTTATATGAGCACTTGAAACGCCATAGCATAGAGAGCTATGGGCCAAGCGCTGGGAAATGGGATTACAGTAGATAGGGGCTTGATTACCAGCGCAGGCACGATGGGCCGAAGGGCCTCCTTCTGTGCTGTAAAACTCTATGATACAGAGATGGATTAATAGGCAGAAAGAGAGACAGACAGAGATGGATGGATAGACAGGAAGACAGACAGAGACAGATGGATAGACAGGAAGACAGACAGAGACGGATGGATAGACAGAAAGGCAGACAGAGATGGATTGATAGACAGGAAGACAGACAGAGATGGATTGATAGACAGGGAGACAGACAGAGATGAATGGATAGACAGGAAGACAGACGGAGACGGATTGATAGACAGGAAGACAGACAGAGACGGATTGATAGACAGGAAGACAGACAGAGATGAATGGATAGACAGGAAGACAGACGAAGACGGATTGATAGACAGAAAGACAGACAGAGACGGATGGTTAGACAGAAAGACAGACAGAGATGGATGGATAGACAGAAAGACAGACAGAGACGGATTGATAGACAGGGAGACAGACAGAGACGGATTGATAGACAGAAAGGCAGACAGAGACGGATTGATAGACAGGAAGACAGACAGAGACGGACTCTTAGACAGAAGGACAGATAGGCAGAGGCATGGACTGATAGACAGACAGGCAGAGAGACGGACTGATAGAAAGACAGATAGACGGAGAGAAGGAGTAATAGACAGACAGATGATAGATTGGCAGAAAGATAGGGAGGTTAGATAGATGGGTAGACAGATAGATGGATGGTTGAATGGTTGCATAACATATTGAAAACTAGGATGAAATCACCATTTAATCTAAATTCCAGGCAATAGAACCCACGTCTGTGTAAAATCCCATTGTAACTCCATCCCTTGAAATCAAAATGGTTCCTGTAAATCTACGCTACACTCCCCCAAGTCCAATATGTCCTCATGAGCTGTGATAGCCAATATTGCTCCCAGTAACTCCAAGTGTGGTCTAATCATGGGTCCATCGAACCGAAGCGTGTTCTCCACATATTTCAATTCTAGTTCGATGGAAAAAAAACCCCCAGCAGGCCTGGGAGCAACTGTGGAGAGAGAATCAGAGTTCACGTTTCGAGCTCAATATGACTCTTCTTCGGAAATGAGGAGAGGGAGAAATGTGAATGGGTTTCATACTGTTGAAAAATGGGGGAGGGGGAGGTGGTGACAAAGAGAAGGTCAGGGATAGGTTAGATTATGGGGGAGATCCAGTGACCAAGTTGCCACGGAACCAAAGGCAAAGGGAGTGGTAATGGTATCATCACAGAAACAAAGCACTGGCCCAGAGCAGGTATCAATAGCAGAATGAAAGGCAATGCTAACTGAAAGCAAAACATGAAACCATGATATGGACAGGCACTAGGGCAAAAATAACACAAAATGGAGGGCAGAGTTCATGGTCAGAAGTTGTTGAGCTCGATGTTGAGTCCAGAAGGCTGTAAAGTGCCTAATCAGAGGGTGAGGTGTTGTTCCTTAAGCTTGTGTCGGGCTTCACTGGAAGATTGCAGCAGGTCAAGGACAGAGATGTGAGTGCGAGAGCAAGATGCTGAATTGAAATGGAAAGCAACTGGAAGGTCAGGGTCATGCTTGTGGACTGAACTGAAGGGTCCCGCAAAGCAGTCACCCAGTCTGTGTTTGATCACCCCAATGCTGAGGAGGACCATATTAATGATCTATGTAACCGAGCCCCTGTGTCTCTCTTTGGACCTCCATGTTTCCTTTTGCACTCTTTAGAAAGCACCATTTCTCTCCTTCGGAAGGGTCAAAGTGCAGAGTACATTTCACCACATTGATATCCATTTGCCACAGTTATGCCCAGTCACTTAAACTTTCAATGTCTTTTTGGCTAATTGCGTTCTATGCCAGGCAATGCCTATCTCCAACAAGAGAGAATCCAACAATCACCCCTTGACATTCAATGGCATTACCATCACTGAATCCACCACTATCAACATCCTGGGGGTTACCATTGACCAGAAACTGAACTGGACCAGCCATATAAATACTGTGGCTACAAGAGCAGGTCAGAGGCTGGGAATCCTGCAGAGAGTAACTCACCTCCTGGCTCCCCAAAGCCTGTCCACCATCTACAAGGCACAAGTCAGGAGTGTGATGGAATACTCTCCACTTGCCTGGATGAGTGCAGCTCCCACAACACTCAAGAAGCTTAACACCATCCAGGACGAAGCAGCCCCGCTTGATCAGCACCCCATCCACAAACATTCACTCCCTCCACCACTGACGCACAGTAGCAGCAGCGTGTGTACCATCTACAAGATGCACCACAGGAACTCACCAAAGGCTCCTCCGGCAGCACTTTCCAAACTCACAACTACTGCCGTCTAGAAGGACGAGGGCAGCATGCACATTGGAACACCACCACCTGGAAGTTCCCCTCCAAGCCTCTCACAACCCTGACTTGGAAATATATCACCGTTCCTTCACTGCCGCTGGGTCAAAATCCTAGAACTCCCTCCCTAGTAGCACTGTGGGACTACAGTGGTTCAAGAAGACCATATTAGCATGGATAGAAGGTTGGCTGACTAACAGGGAGCAGAGAGTAGGCATAAATGAGTCTTATTCTGGTTGACAAGATGTAACAAGTGATGCGCTACAGGGATCATTGCTGGGACCTCAACTGTTTACAATTCATATAAATGATTTGGATGAAGGGAAGGGTGCGATTGATGCCAAATTAGCTGATGACACACCGATAGGTAGGAAAGTAAGTTGTGAAGAGGACATAAGAAGCCTACAGAAAGGTATAGATAGGTTAAGTGAGTGGGCAAAGATCTGGCAAATGGAGTGTAATGGGGGAAAATGTGAAATGGTCCATTTTGGCAGGAAGAATAAAAAAGAAGCTTATTATCTAAACGGTGAGAGATTGCAGAGCTCTGGGGTGCAGAGGGATCTGGGCATCCTAGTGCATGAATCACAAAAGGTAAAATTTGGAGGTACAGCAGGTAATTAGGAAATTATCATTTATTGTGAGGGCAATTGAATACAAAAGTAGGGAGGTGATGTTTCAGTTATACAGGTCACTGGTGAGACCACATCTGGAGTACTGTGTACAGTACTGGCCTCCTTAATTAAGGAAGGATGTAAATGCGTTGGAAGTAGTTCAGAGAAGGTTTACCAGACTAACACCAGGAATGGGTGGGTTGTCTTATGAGGAAAGGCTGCACAGGTTAGGCTTGTATCTGCTGGAGTTTAGAAGAGTAAGAGGCGACTTGATTGAAACCTGTAAGATCCTGAGGAGTCTTGGACAGGGTGGATGTGGAGAGGGTGTTTCCTCTTGTGGGAGAATCTAGAACTAAGGGTGACTGTTTATAAATAAGGGGGTCGTTCATTTAAAATGGAGATGAGGCAAAATCTTTTCACTCAGAGGGTCGTGAGGATTTGGAACTCTCTTCCTGAAAAGGCGATGGAAGCAGATTCATTGATATTTTTAAGGCAGTGATGGATAGATTCTTGGTAAGCAAGTGGGGGGGTGATAGGTTATCGGGGGTAGGCGGGATGCAGATTTGAGGTTACTATCAAATCAGCCATGATCGAATTAAATGGCGGGGCAGGCTCGAGGGGCTGAATGGCCTACTCCTGCTCCTTGTTTGTATGTTCATATGTTCTTAAGGGCAATTTGGGATGGGCAATAAATGCTGGCCTAGCCAGCGACGCCCACATCCCATAAATGAATATAACTTTAATATATTTAACAGTTTGTGACTCATAATGTCCCCGCTGGTCGGATTTGAAACTGCAGTTGGCGCCTGTGCGATGTGAATTTAGCTGGGGGGAAAAAAAAAAGAGACATTCTGTCAAATCTTTTCACCGAGCACTCACCTGGATCAGGGCGGACAAAAGAATACCGAATTTCAGATGGAACAACAATTCAGGCTTCCCGAGGATAAAGGCCGCTGATTGGTTGGCAAGCGAGCTTTGATTGGTGGAGGCGTTGCCATGGAAAATGCATCAGGGAATGGGAGGATGAGGATTGTAGGGGCTGGGCGAAGGTGCAGAGATAGGGAGGGGGGAGCAGGTCTGGCAGCATCGGCGGTGAAGAAAAGAGTTGACGTTTTGAGTACTCATGACCCTTCAGCAGAACTGAGCAATATTAGGAGAGGGGTGAAATATAAGCTGGTTTAAGGTTGGGGGGGGGGGTGGGGGGAGAGAAGTTAGTGAGGGTGTGGTTGTAGGGACAAGCAAGCAGTGATAGGAGCAGATAATCAAAAGATGTCACAGACAAAAGGAACAAAGAGGTGTTGAAGGTGGTGATATTATCTAAGAGAATGTGCTAATTAAGAATGGATGGCAGGATACTCAAGGTACAGCTCTAGTCAGGGTGGGGTGGAAAGACTGACAGGGCATTACAGGTATAGATTAAAAAATAATGGAAATAGGTGGGAAAAGAAAAATCTATATAAATTAATGGAAAAAACAGAAGGGAGGGGGAAGAAATGGAAAGGGGGTGGGGATGGAGGATGCGGTCTCCTCTACATTGGAGAGACCAAACGTAAACTGGGCGACCGCTTTGCAGAACACCTGCGGTCTGTCCGCAAGAAAGACCCAAACCTCCCTGTCGCTTGCCATTTTAACACTCCACCCTGTTTTCTTGCCCACATGTCCGTCCTTGGCTTGCTGCATTGTTCCAGTGAAGCCCAACACAAACTGGAGGAACAGCACCTCATCTTCCGACTAGGCACTTTACAGCCTTCCGGACTGAATATTGAGTTCAATAGCTTTAGATCTTGAACTCCCTCCTCCATCCCTTAATCCAGCTTAGATTTCACCCCTCTCCAAATATTACTCAGTTCTGTTGAAGGGTCATGAGGACTCGAAACGTCAACACTTCTCTCCTCCGCCGATGCTGCCAGACCTGCTGAGTTTTTCCAGGTAATTCTGTTTTTGTTTTAAAGTTCATTTATGTTCGATTGGGAACATGGTTTAAGAACTGGGCACAAATCTCGAAGGAGCGAACTGAGGAAATACTTCTACACCTGAATGGCGGTCGGAGTCGGACTTCATGTCTGCAGATGGCACTTGATGCTATATCAGTTGTTAAATTTTAAATAGGAGATTGAAAGGTTTCAGTTTTCCCAGAGGCATTAAGGCTTAAAAACAAGAGGTCAGAATTTAGAGGCAGACTAGGCCATTCGGCCCCATGAGCCCGCTCCTTTACGTCTCCACGGGATTAGAGTCGATGGCCGGCACAGGCATGATGGGCTGAAGGGCCTGTTTCTGTGCTGTATAACTCTACAACTCAATGAGTTTATGCTTCCAAGGTCATGGTTGATCTGATTGTGGCCTTATCTCCACTTTCCTGCCTCTCCCCCATAATCCCGGACTCCTTTGTCGATCAAAGATCTAACGGAGAAATTCAAAGCCCCAGCCTCCACCGCTCCCAGGGCAAGAGAATTGCACAGACTATCAACCCTCCGAGGGAAGAGCTTCCTCCTCACCTCAATCTTAAATGGGGGAACCCCTTATTTTTAAACCATGCCCCCTAGTTCTAGACGCCTCCACAAGGGGAACCATCCTCTCAGCATCCACCCTGTCAAGTGCCCCTCAGGATCTTATAGGTTTCAATAAGGTCACCTCTCATTCTTCTGAACTCCAATGGGTAGAGGCCAGGCCTTCCCTTATAAGGCAAACTCCTACATCCCAAGAACCAGTCGAGTGAACCTTCTCTGAACTGCTGGTCGTTGAAGGCAGCAGAACCGATAGTGTGGTTAAGAAGGCATAGGGGACGCTTATAGAGCAGGGAGGTTATGTTGGAGCTGTGTAAAATGCTAGCTAGGCCACAGCTGGAGTGCTGTGTGCAGTTCTGGTCATCACCCTGTAGGAAGGATGTGGTTACGCTGGAGAGAACGCAGAGGAAATTCACCAGGATTTTGCCTGGGCTGGAGCGTTTCAGCTATGAAGAGAGACTAGGGTGGTTTTCCCTAGAGCAGAGGAGGCTGAGGGAGGTCCCGATAGAGGTACACAAAATGATGAGGGGCGTAGATGGTGCAGATAGGAAGAAACTTTTCCCCCTTCGCGGAGGTGTCAGTAACCAGGGGGCAGGAGGCTTAGAGGGGATTTGAGGATTTTGTTTCCCACCGGGAAGGTGGTTGGAATCTGGAACACTCTGCCTGAGGGGGGGTGCGGTAGAGGCAGAAACCCCCACGACATTTAACAAGTATTCGGATGAACGCTTGAAATGCCAGAGCATACTGGGCTACGGGCAGAGCACTGGAAAATGGGATTAGAATAGATAGGGGCATGATGGCCAGCACAGACACGATGGGCTGAAGGGTCTGTTCCTGTGCTGTATAACTCTATGACTCTATGCTTCTAATGCAATGATGTCCTTTCTTAAGTAAGGAGACCAAAACATTGCCGTGCTGTAGGTGTGCTCTCACCAATGCCCTGTACAGCTTTAGCAAGCCTTCCCTCTTTTTATATTCCATCCTCCTTCCAATAAAGGCCAGCATGCTGTTTGCCTTCCTCATCACTGTCTGTACCTGCAGACTAACTTTAGGTTCATGCACAACATCACCTAGATTCCTCCGTGCCCCAGCATCTCGAAGTCTTTAGCAGAATAAGGATATCAGTAAGATTGAAAGAGTGCAGAGAAGATTGACTAGGATGTCGCCGGGTCTTCAGGAGTTGAGCTACAGGGAAAGATTAAACAGGTTAGGACTTTATTCCTTGGAGCGTAGAAGGATGAGGGGAGATTTGATAGAAGTTTACAAAATGGTGAGGGGTGTAGACAGAGTAAATGCGAGTAGGCTCTTTCCACTTAGATTAGGAGAAATAAACATGAGAGGTCATGGCTTTAGGGTGCAAGGGGAAAGGTTTAGGGGGAACATTAGGGGGAACTTCTTCACTCAGAGAGTGGTGAGAGTGTGGAACGAGCTACCATCTGACATGGTAAATGCGGGCTCACTCTTAAGTTTTAAGGATCAATTGGATAGATACATGGATGGGAGAGGTCTGGAGGGTTATGGACTGGGTGCAGGTCAATGGGACTAGCGGAATAAGATTTCAGCACAGACTAGAAGGGCCGAATGGCCTGTTTTCTGTGCTGTAGTGTTCTATAGTCCTATGGAAGTGATGGTGCAGTGGCATTACTACTGGACTTGTAACGTAAGAGCCTAAGGGTATTACTTTGGAGACCCGAGTTCGATTCCCACCATAACAATTCAATAACAAACCTATAATTAAATGTAGTGATGATCATGAAGCCATTGTTGTAACAACCCATCTCACTCACTAATGTTCTTTCCAGAAGAAAATTGCCTGGTCTGGCCTACATGTGGCTCCAGGCTCAAGCAATGTGGTTGGCTCTTGAAAAATGCCTGTGAAACAAGGGCGATTAGGGATGGGCAATGAATTCTGGCCTAGCCAGTGACGCCCACATCCAATGAATATATTTTTTAAAAAGTCACCCTCCAGTTAAACAGTCTTCCTGCCGATGTTGACAGCGCACATTTCCCCAAATGTTTTTTTGCCCACTCACTTAACCTAGCTTTCTCCCTTTGTATCCTCCTCACAGCTTACTTTCCTACTTCTCTCTGAATCGTCAACAAATTTGGCTACAGTAGGCGATTGGGCAATGCTGGGGTGCAAGATCGGTCTTGGTGCCATTGAATGGTGAGCAGGCTCAAGGGGTCGATTGGCCTCCTCCTTTTCCCATGTCCCCACGGCCAGTCCACAATGATAATGCAGGCACCCCTCCCTTGTATATTCTCTGACAACCTCCCTCCACGCACCCCCCACCCCAACTTCAAAGAGAGAGGGATAGTGCAGACGCGGTGCCAATGTTTCTTCGTACCATCACCCTTGCTGTCTTCGCTCGATGTACCTGGAATGACAAGGAGTTGTTGCTCCCTTACACAGAGAAAAACCTCCCGAGCGACTGCGATGGATAACGAAACAAGGCGGATACGAGGCAACATCTACCCGCGGGTGGGAGAGTCATCGCGACGGCAAACGTGGGACCCTGTAAGAACTGTAATGACGTTGTCGGGCAAACTGAAATGTTGTAACACGTGGTACCCATGAATGCTGGGGCTTGCAGTGGGAACTAGATGAAGCACAGGGACTATATAACTCACAGGCAGTAGGATAGTGGGGGGACGCTGATGTAGTCTTATTGTCACCGGGCTAGTAATCCAGAGGCCCGGGGTAATCGTTTGGGGGGCCTAGGTTCGAATCCCACAACAGCAGATTGTGGAATGCGAATTGACTAAAAACCTGGAATTAAAAGTCCAGTGATGACCAGGGAACCATTGTCGATTGCTGTTAAAAACAAAACCCCATCTGGTTCATTCGTGCCCTTTAGTAAAGGAAACCTGCTGTCCTTGCCCGGTCTGGCCCACATGTGACTCCAGACCCACAGCAATGTGGTTGACGCTTAACTGCCCTTTGGAATGGCCTACCATGCCCCTCAGCCTTTCAAGGCCAGTTAGGGATAGGCCACGAATGCTGGCCAAGCCCGCGACACTCACGTCCCATGAATGAATAATAAAAAGGAAAGCTCTTGCTGGCCCAATCATAACGGGTGCCAGCTTTCAGATAGATAGGCTCTTGATTGGTCAGGGGGGTCAAAGGTTACGGGGAGAAGGCAGGAGAATGGGGTTGAGAAACTTATCAGCCATGATGGAATGGCGGAGCAGACTCGATGGGCCGAATGGCCTAATTTCTGCTCCTATGACTTATGGTCTTATGGTCTTTGCTCGAGTTAGAAACGCCCTAGTTTCTCACAGGAAACCTCTCCAGACCCGCTGCAGGGAACTTTCCTAACCATTCGTGGGATGTGGGCATCTCTGGCTGGGCCCAGGCATTTATTGCCCATCCAGAGGTTCCCCTGGAGAAGGTGGTTCTGAGCTGCCTTCTTGAGCCGCTGCAGTCCCTGTGGTGTAGGCACACCCACAGCGCTGTTAGAGAGGGAGTTCCAGGATTTTGTCCATGTGGTGTAGGTACACCCACAGTGCTGTTAGAGAGGGAGTTCCAGGATTTTGTCCCTGTGGTGTAGGTACACCCACAGTGCTGTTAGGGAGGGAGTTCCAGGATTTTGTCCCTGTGGTGTAGGTACACCCACAGCGCTGTTAGGGAGGGAGTTCCAGGATTTTGTCCCTGTGGTGTAGGTACACCCACAGCGCTGTTAGGGAGGGAGTTCCAGGATTTTGTCCCTCTGGTGTAGTTACACCCACAGTGCTGTTAGGGAGGGAGTTCCAGGATTTTGTCCGTGTGGTGTAGGTACACCCACAGTGCTGTTAGGGAGGGAGTTCCAGGATTTTTTTCCCTGTGGTGTAGGTACACCCACAGTGCTGTTAGAGAGGGAGTTCCAGGATTTTGTCCGTGTGGTGTAGGTACACCCACAGTGCTGTTAGGGAGGGAGTTCCATGATTTGGTCCCTGTGGTGTAGGTACACCCACAGTGCTGTTAGGGAGGGAGTTCCAGGATTTGGTCCCTCTGGTGTAGGTACACCCACAGTGCTGTTAGGGAGGGAGTTCCAGGATTTTGTCCCTGTGGTGTAGGTACACCCACAGTGCTGTTAGGGAGGGAGTTCCAGGATTATGTCCCTGTGGTGTAGGTACACCCACAGTGCTGTTAGGGAGGGAGTTCCAGGATTTTGTCCCTGTGGTGTAGGTACACCCACAGCGCTGTTAGGGAGGGAGTTCCAGGATTTTGTCCCTGTGGTGTAGGTACACCCACAGTGCTGTTAGGGAGGGAGTTCCAGGATTTTGTCCGTGTGGTGTAGGTACACCCACAGTGCTGTTAGGGAGGGAGTTCGAGGATTTTGTCCCTGTGGTGTAGGTACACCCACAGTGCTATTAGGGAGGGAGTTCCAGGATTTTGTCCGTGTGGTGTAGGTACACCCACAGTGCTGGTAGGGAGGGAGTTCCAGGATTTTGCCCCTGTGGTGTAGGTACACCCACGGTGCTGTTAGGGAGGGAGTTCCAGGATTTTGACCCTGTGGTGTAGGTACACCCACAGTGCTGTTAGGGAGTGAGTTCCAGGATTTTGTCCCAGCCTGATTTAAACATATGATCTCAGCCATTACGTGCTGTTCCAGTACAGCTACAACACTGGCATCTACTCGGTTATGTGGAAAATTGCCCAGGTATGTCCTCTACACAAAAAGCAGGACAAATGCAACTTAGCTAATTATTGCTTCATCATTCTACTCCCGATCATCAGTAAGGTAATGGAAGGGGTCATCAACAGTGCTATCAAGCGGCACTTGCTTAGCAATAACCTGCTCACTGACGCCCAGTTTGAGTTCCGCCAGGGCCACTCAGCTCCTGAGCTCATTGCAGCCTTGGCTCAAACATGGACAAAAGAGCTGAACTCCCGACGTGAGGTGAGAGTGGCTGTTTTTTGACATCAAGGCAGCATTTGACCGAGTGTGGCTTCAAGGAGCCCTAGCAAAACTGGAGTCAATGGGAATCAGGGGGAAAACTCTCCGCTGGTTGGAGTCATACCCAGCACAAAGGAAGATGGTTGTGGTTGTTGGAGGTCAGTCATCTCAGCTCCAGGACATCACTGCAGGAGTTCCTCAGGGTAGTGTCCTCGGCCCAACCATCTTCAGCAGCTTCAGTAATGACTTTCCTTCCATTATAAGGTCAGAAGTGGGGATGTTCGCTGGTGATTGGACAATGATCAGCACCATTCACGACTCCTCAGATACTGAAGCAGTCCATGTCCAAATGCAGCAAGACCTGGACAATATCCAGGCTTGGGCTGACAAGAGGTAAGTGACATTCACGCCACACAAGTGCCAGGCAATGACCATCTCCAACAAGAGAGTATCTAACCAGCGCCTGTTGACATTCAATGGCATTACCATCACTAAATCCCTCACTATCAAAGTCCTGGGGGTTACCATTGACCAGAAACTGAACAGGACCAGCCATATAAATACTGTGGCTACAAGAGCAGCTCAGAGGCTGGGAATCCTGTGGCCAGGAACTCACCTCTTGATTGCACTTGGCCCATAGCCTTGAATGTTATGACGTGCCAAGTGCTCTTCCAGGTATTTTTTAAAGGATGTGAGGCAACCTGCCTCCACCACCCTCCCAGGCAGCGCATTCAAGACCTTCACCACCCTCTGGGTAAAATAGCTTTTCCTCACATCCCCCTGAAACCTCCTGCCCCTCACCTTGAACTTGTGTCCCGTCGTGACTGACCCTCTGATTCTGTGATTCTGTGAATCCCCAAAGCCTGTCCGCCATCTACAAGGCACAAGTCAGGAGTGTGATGGAATACTCCCCACTTGCCTGGATGAGTGCAGCTCCCACAACACTCAAAAAGCTCAACACCGTCCAGGACAAATCAGCCCCGCTTGATTGGCACCCCATCCACAAACATTCACTCCCTCCACCCCCGACGCACAGTAGCAGCAGTGTGTGTACCATCAACAAGATGCACTGCAGGAACTCACCAAGGCTCCTTAGACAGCACCTTCCAAACCCACGACCACTACCAACTAGAAGGACAAGGGCAGCAGATAGATGGGAACACCACCACCTGGAAGTTCCCCTCCAAGCCACTCACAACCTGACTTGGAAATATATCGGCCGTTCCTTCACTGTCGCTGGGTGAAAATCCTGGAACTCCTTCACTAACAGCGCTGTGGGTGTACCTACACCACAGGGACAAAATCCTGGAACTCCCTCCCTAACAGTGCTGTGGGTGTACCTACACAACAGGGACAAAATTCGGGAACTCCCTCCCTAACAGCACTGTGGGTGTACCTACACCACAGGGACAAAATCCTGGAACTCCCTCCCTAACAGCACCGTGGGTGTACCTACACCACAGGGACAAAGTCATGGAACACCCTCCCTAACAGCACTGTGGGTGTACCTACACCACACGGATAAAATCCTGGAACTCCCTCCCTAACAGCACTGTGGGTGTACCTACACCACAGGGACAAAATCCTGGAACTCCCTCCCTAACAGCACTGTGGGTGTACCTACACCACAGGGACAAAATCCTGGAACTCCCTCCCTAACAGCACTGTGGGTGTACCTACACCACAGGGACAAAATCCAGGAACTCCCTCCCTAACAGCACTGTGGGTGTACCTACACCACAGGGACAAAATCCTGGAACTCCCTCCCTAACAGCGCTGTGGGTGTACCTACACCACAGGGGACTGCAGCGGTTCAAGAAGGCAGCTCACCCACCACCTTCTCAAGGGGCAATTAGGGCTGGACAATAAATGCCTGGGCCCAGCCAGCGACGTCTACATCCCGCAAATGAATAATAGAAAAAAAAACACTCATTGAGCGTTTGTGGGATCTTGCTGTGCCCAATTTGGACTGGCTGCATTTCCTACATTCCACTTGTGATCACACTTCAAAGATGCTCTTCTTTGGCTGTCTGACCTGAGTCTCTGTGCTAAATGCAAGGCCTGCTTTCAAAATAGCAACACTTACGTTTCACAGTTACCTGCAACGCATTACTTCCCGGAGACCTATAAGTTTTCTTCTTCACTGTTCTGGTATAATGACAGGTGTAATTCCACGTCCCTTCTGTGTCGGTGTCAGTGATGGTGAAAGTGGCCGACTGCTGAGGGCCAGACACCTCCAGTGTCCCGTTCTCTTCACCGTCTCTATATAAGCGAAAGCAGCCACCAGAGTTCAGAATGGATCCTGTGCAGGTAATTCGAATGGTCGACCCTCTGCTGACCACACCAGAGGGTGGATCGACAGAAATGTTGGCCCTGGGGAGCGTAGCTGAAACAGAACAGACACAGGGATGAACAGTTGACAGCACGCTATCGAGAGTCACTGAGTCAGATATTGGTGGAGACGGAGAAAGATCTGGAGCACAGTTGCGGCATCTGCAGAGCAGCAGTGGATATGGGTTAGGCTCGATAGATTATTGTCTGTAAGGGTTGGGACATTCAGGGTCATCCCCAAGGATTGGAGCTCCATAATCCAGGCTGACTCTCCCCCCGGTGCCAGTACTGAGGGAGTGCTGCACTGTCGGAGGGAGATGTATATACTCTAGGATTTGAGCTCCATAATCCAGGCCAACTCTCCCCCTGGTGCCAGTACTGAGGGACTGCTGCACTGTCGGAGGGAGATGTATATACTCTAGGATTTGAGCTCCATAATCCAGGCCAACTCTCCCCCTGGTGCCAGTACTGAGGGAGTGCTGCACTGTCGGAGGGAGATGTATATACTCTAGGATTTGAGTTTATAATAAGGCGTACAATTCTTAAGGGGTGCAGGAACAGATCTGGGTGTATGTGTGCATAGGTCATTGAAGGTGGCAGGATAGGTAGAGAAAGCAGTTAATAAAGGAGACAGTATCCTAAGCTTTAATAATAGGGGCATAGAGTACAAGAGCAGGGAGGCTATGATGAATTTAAATAAGATACTGGTTGACCTCAGCTGGAGTATTGTGTACAGTCCTGGGCGCCACACTATAGGAAGGATGTGAACACATTGGAGAGAGTGCAGAGGAGGTTTACGAGAATGGTTCCAGGGATGAGAAACTTCAGTTATAAAGACAGGTTGGAGAGGTTGGGACTGTTCTCCATGGAGAGGAGAAGGCTAAGAGGAGACCTGACAAAGGTATTGAAAATCATGAGGGGGCTGGACAGTGTAGATAGGGAGAAGCTGTTCCAGGCCATAAAAGGATGGAGAACGAGAGGGCGCAGATTTAAAGTGATTTGCAAAAGAAGCACGTGCGAGGTGAGAAAAGAACTCTCTCACACAACGAGTGGCTGGGGTCTGGAATGTACTGCCTGGAAGTGTAGGGTTCAATCGAGGCGTTCAAGAGGGCATTAGGTGATTATTTGAACAGGAACAATGTGCAAGGGTACGGGGGAAAAAGGTAGGAGAGTGGCACAGGGTCATGATGCTCATTCGGAGAGCAGGTGCAGAGAGGATGGGCCGAATGGCCTCCTTCTGCACTGTAACAATTCTGTGATTCGGCCCATCAGGGCCTGCTTGACAGTCCAATGCTATCCCGGATGATCTTCTGCCTCAACTCCACGTTGCCGCCGTATTCCCAATCCATAACCTCGAGATTCCATGAGCGCCATAAAGGTCTACCCAACTCGGTCTTGAACATGCTCAAGGGGTCGATATTCGGGCAGCTCGCTGGGTTAGAGAGCTCACGACACTCTGAGTGAATGGTTCCTCCTTATCTCCATCCAAAATGGCCGGCCCCTTACCCTGCGAGAGTGATCACCCCCCTCCACCTGGCCCCATCCCCCCACACCTCCTAGTCCTGGACTCGCCAGCTGTGGGGAGGGTGGTTTGGGGAGTAGTCAAGTACCCCAGTTGGTGTTGTGCCAGGCTGTGTTAGGTCGAGGGTGAATGATGATGGAGGGTTATTATTGCCCATGTGCGGGTGAATGGAGACACTTTGGGCACCAGTGAGGGAGAATTGTGAGGTGTCAGAATGAACAGCAGAAATCCCGTCATTGCCCTCGGTCGGGGAAGGGAGCTGGTTGCTAAGGGACCCACCGGCCTATAACCCCCACAAACCGCTTGAGAAATGAACTCGCTGGCAGCGTACTAGGCCTTAAAGGAACCGCTGCACTCCGGAGAGAGACAAACCATTCATTTATCTGAGACGACAGATTGAGGGAGTGACCTCAGCTGATTCTGTTCATAGTGTTGCGTTAACAAACTGTCAAGGTCGGGGTGGGCGATCATTGAATAGAGGGTAAGAGCAGAGATGTTAACGTGCAGCCCACAGTGGGCGAATAGTTTAAAGAAGGAGCATGTTTCCTCTAAAAGGTGGAGTTTTCAGATGGGTTGGAAGTGCACAGTCAGGCAGTGTGTGAGTATAAGTGAAGGCTGACCTCCTTTATCCCAGGATCAAATCCTACTGCCGGCTTGTCATCAAATGGAGTAACAGTTGTGTTAGAGATCTCTCTCTCCCTTTCTCTGATCTCTCTCTCTATATCTATCTCTCTCTCTGCTTCTCTCCATGGCTCCCTCCCTCTCTCTCTCTCGCTTTCTGTGAGTTCTGTCTGCCTGTCTCTCTCTCTGTTTCTCTCTCTCAGTCTCTCTCTCTCTGCCTCTGTCCCTCTCTCTCTCTCTCTCTGTCTCCCTGTCTCTCCCTCTCTGTCTGTCTGTCTTTGCCTCTCTGTGACTCTCTCTCTCTCTGTAGGTCTCTCTCTCTGACTGTTCCTCTCTGACTGTCCCTCTCTCTCTCTGTCTGTCTCTCTCTCTCTATCTCTCTCCTTGCATTTTCCGTCTCTCTGTCTCCCACTCTGTCTCGGTCTTTTTTGTTCTTTCTTTCCCTCTCTCTCTGTCCCTGTCCCTGTCTGTCTGTCTCTCTGTCTCTATCTATTGTTCCCTCTATCTGCCTCTCTGTCTGTCTGTCTCTCTCTGTCTCTATCTATCGTTCCCTCTATCTGTCTCTCTGTCTGTCTCTCTCCGTCTCTATCTATCTTTCCCTCTATCTGTCTCTCTGTCTGTCTCTCTCTGTCTCTTTCTATATTTCCCTCTATCTGTCTCTCTGTCTGTCTCTCTCCGTCTCTATCTATCTTTCCCTCTATCTGTCTCTCTGTCTGTCTCTCTCTGTCTCTGTCTATCTTTCCCTCTATCTGTCTCTCTGTCTGTCTCTCTCTGTCTCTATCTATCTTTCCCTCTATCTGTCTCTCTGTCTGCCTCACTAACCTATTGCTAACTAAACACAAGTTTGATTCAATTGAAAGTCATTGTGGAAGGTATAACATCATTAGGTTGCCAAAATACTGAGACCGAGATCCAGTAACTAAGAGATCACTCACCGGTAACATTGATCTCCACAAAGTTACTGCGGGGTGACTCATACACTTTCCCTTTGACCGTTTTCTCAAAACTGCAGCTGTATTCCCCACTATCCTGTTGTTCAAGATCTTCCATGGTCAAGATGACTGACCGTTCAGAGTCTGAGGCATTCCAGGTCTCTACCGGCTCTTTGCCATATTTCTTGTACAAGTGGGACATGGGGATTGGGTAGCTGGTGGTGCACTTAAACAGAACTCGTTCCCCCACTGTCACCACACCAGAGACCGGCTCTATAGAGGCTGTGGGATTTGGAAGCTTATCTGCAATAAATAGAACACACGGTGCAAAGAAAAAACATTTATGAATATGTGGACGTGACTGGGAAATAAATCACATTGTCCTTGGTAAGAAACATGGGGCTTGGGGGAGGAAACATGGAGAGGTTTGAACAGGAGGATGTGAATTGTAGGTGCTGAAGGAGGTTACAGAGATAGGGAGGGAGGGGGTGAGGGAGGGATTTGAATAGGAGGATTAGAATTGTAGGGGCTGGAGGAGGTTACAGAGATAGGGAGGGAGGGGGTGAGGGAGGGATTTGAACAGGAGGATGTGAATTGTAGGGGCTGGAGGTGGTTACAGAGATAGGGAGGGAGGGGGAGAGGGAGGGATTTGAACAGGAGGTGGAGAATTGTAGGGGCTGGAGGAGGTTACAGAGATAGGGAGGGAGGGGGTGAGGGAGGGATTTGAACAGGAGGTGGAGAATTGTAGGGGCTGGAGGAGGTTACAGAGATAGGGTGGGAGGGGGTGAGGGAGGGATTTGAACAGGAGGATTAGAATTGTAGGGGCTGGAGGTGGTTACAGAGATAGGGAGGGAGGGGGTGAGGGAGGGATTTGAACAGGAGGTGGAGAATTATAGGGGCTGGAGGAGGTTACAGAGATAGGGTGGGAGGGGGTGAGGGAGGGATTTGAACAGGAGGATTAGAATTGTAGGGGCTGGAGGTGGTTACAGAGATAGGGAGAGAGGGGGTGAGGGAGAGATTTGAACAACAGGAAGTGAATTGTGGGGGCTGGAGGAAGTTACAGAGATAGGGAGGGAGGGGGTGAGGGAAGGATTTGAACAGGGGGATGAGAATTGTAGGGGCTGGAGGAGGTTACAGAGATAGGGAGGGAGGGAGTGAGGAAGGGATTTGAACAGGAGGATGAGAATTGTATGGGCTGGAGGAGGTTACAGAGATAGGGAGGTAGGGGAGAGGAAGGGATTTGAAGCGGAGGATGAGAATTGTAGAGACTGCAGGAGGTTACAGAGATAGGGAGGGAATGAGGGAGGGATTCGAACAGGAGGATGAGAATTGTAGGGGCTGGAGGAGGTTACAGAGGTATGGAGGGAGGGTGTGAGGGAGGGATTTGAACAAGATGTAGAGAATTGTAGAGGCTGGAGGAGGTTACAGAGATAGGGAGGGAGTGGGTGAGGGAGGGATTTGAAGAGGAGGATGAGAATTGTAGGGGCTGGAGGAGGTAACAGAGATAGGGAGGGAGGGGGTGAGGGAGGGATTTGAACAGGAGGTGGAGAATTGTAGGGGCTGGAGGAGGTTACAGAGATAGGGAGGGAAGAAGTGAGGAGGGATTAAAACAGGAGGATGAGAATTGTAGGGGCTGGAGGAGATTACAGAGATAGGGAGGGAGGGGGTGAGGGAGGGAATTGAACCGGAGGATGAAAATTGGAGAGACTGGAGGAGGTTACAGAGATAGGGAGGGAGGGGATGAGGGAGGGATTTGAACAGGAGGATTAGAATTGTAGGGGCTGGAGGTGGTTACAGAGATAGGGAGCGAGGGGGTGAGGGAGGGATTTGAACAGGAGGTGGAGAATTGTATGGGCTGGAGGAGGTAACAGAGATAGGGAGGGAGGGGGTGAAGGAGGTATTTGAACAGCAGGATGTGAATTGTGGGGGCTGCAGGAAGTTACAGAGATAGGGAGGGAGGGGGTGAGGGAGGGATTTGAACAGGTGGATGAGAATTGTAGGGGCTGGAGGAGGTTACAGAGATAGGGAGAGAGGGAGTGAGGATGGGATTTGAACAGGAGGATGAGAATTGTAGGGGCTGGAGGAGGTTACAGAGATATGGAGGGAGGTGGTGAGGGAGGGATTTGAACCGGAGGATGAGAATTGTAGAGACTGGAGGAGGTTACAGAGATAGGGAGGGAATGAGGGAGATATTCGAACAGGAGGATGAGAATTGTAGGGGCTGGAGGAGGTTACGGAGATATGGAGGGAGGGTGTGAGGGAGGGATTTGAACAAGAGGTAGAGAATTGTAGAGGCTGGAGGAGGTTACAAAGATAGGGAGGGAGTGGGTGAGGGAGGGAATTCAAAATGAGGATGTGAATTGTAGGGGCTGGAGGAGGTTACAGAGATAGGGAGGGAGGGAGTGAGGGAGAGATTTGAAGAGGAGGATGAGAATTGTAGGGGCTGGAGGAGGTTACAGAGATAGGGAGGGAGGGGGCGAGGAAGTGATTTGAACAGGAGGATGAGAATTGTAGGGGCTGGAGGAGGTTACAGAGATAGGGAGGGAGGGGGTGAGGGAGGGATTTGAACAGGAGGTGGACAATTGTAGGGGCTGGAGGAAGTTACAGAGATAGCGTGGGAGGGGGTGAGGGAGGGATTTGAACAGGAGGATTAGAATTGTAGGGGCTGGAGATGGTTACAGAGATAGGGAGCGAGGGGGTGAGGGAGGGATTTGAACAGGAGGTGGAGAATTGTATGGGCTGGAGGAGGTAACAGAGATAGGGAGGGAGGGGGTGAAGGAGGTATTTGAACAGCAGGATGTGAATTGTAGGGGCTGCAGGTAGTTACAGAGATAGGGAGGGAGGGGGTGAGGGAGGGATTTGAACAGGTGGATGAGAATTGTAGGGGCTGGAGGAGGTTACAGAGAGAGGGTGGGAGGGGGTGAGGGAGGGATTTGAACAGGAGGATTAGAATTGTAGGGGCTGGAGGAGGTTACAGAGATAGGGAGAGAGGGGGTGAGGGAGGGATTTGAACAGGAGGTGGAGAATTGTATGGGCTGGAGGAGGTTACAGAGATAGGGAGGGAGGGGGTGAAGGAGGTATTTGAACAACAGGAAGTGAATTGTGGGGGCTGGAGGAAGTTACAGAGATAGGGAGGGAGGGGGTGAGGGAAGGATTTGAACAGGGGGATGAGAATTGTAGGGGCTGGAGGAGGTTACAGAGATAGGGAGGGAGGGAGTGAGGAAGGGATTTGAACAGGAGGATGAGAGTTGTATGGGCTGGAGGAGGTTACAGAGATAGGGAGGTAGGGGTGAGGAAGGGATTTGAAGCGGAGGATGAGAATTGTAGAGACTGCAGGAGGTTACAGAGATAGGGAGGGAATGAGGGAGGGATTCGAACAGGAGGATGAGAATTGTAGGGGCTGAAGGAGGTTACAGAGATAGGGAGGGAGGGGGTGAGGGAGGGATTTGAATAGGAGGATTAGAATTGTAGGGGCTGAAGGAGGTTACAGAGATAGGGTGGGAGGGGGTGAGGGAGGGATTTGAACAGGAGGATTAGAATTGTAGGGGCTGGAGGTGGTTACATAGATAGGGAGGGAGGGGGTGAGGGAGGGATTTGAACAGGAGGTGGAGAATTGTAGGGGCTGGAGGAGGTTACAGAGATAGGGTGGGAGGGGGTGAGGGAGGGATTTGAACAGGAGGATTAGAATTGTAGGGGCTGGAGGTGGTTACAGAGATAGGGAGGGAGGGGGTGAGGGAGGGATTTGAACAGGAGGTGGAGAATTGTAGGGGCTGGAGGAGGTTACAGAGATAGGGTGGGAGGGGGTGAGGGAGGGATTTGAACAGGAGGATTAGAATTGTAGGGGCTGGAGGTGGTTACAGAGATAGGGAGAGAGGGGGTGAGGGAGGGATTTGAACAGGAGGTGGAGAATTGTATGGGCTGGAGGAGGTTACAGAGATAGGGAGGGAGGGGGTGAAGGAGGTATTTGAACAACAGGAAGTGAATTGTGGGGGCTGGAGGAAGTTACAGAGATAGGAAGGGAGGGGGTGAGGGAAGGATTTGAACAGGGGGATGAGAATTGTAGGGGCTGGAGGAGGTTACAGAGATAGGGAGGGAGGGAGTGAGGAAGGGATTTGAACAGGAGGATGAGAATTGTATGGGCTGGAGGAGGTTACAGAGATAGGGAGGTAGGGGTGAGGAAGGGATTTGAAGCGGAGGATGAGAATTGTAGAGACTGCAGGAGGTTACAGACAGAGATAGGGAGGGAATGAGGGAGGGATTCGAACAGGAGGATGAGAATTGTAGGGGCTGGAGGAGGTTACAGAGGTATGGAGGGAGGGTGTGAGGGAGGGATTTGAACAAGATGTAGAGAATTGTAGAGGCTGGAGGAGGTTACAGAGATAGGAAGGGAGTGGGTGAGGGAGGGATTTGAAGAGGAGGATGAGAATTGTAGGGGCTGGAGGAGGTAACAGAGATAGGGAGGGAGGGGGTGAGGGAGGGATTTGAACAGGAGGTGGAGAATTGTAGGGGCTGGAGGAGGTTAAAGAGATAGGGAGGGAAGAAGTGAGGGATGGATTAAAACAGGAGGATGAGAATTGTAGGGGCTGGAGGAGATTACAGAGATAGGGACGGAGGGGGTGAGGGAGGGAATTGAACCGGAGGATGAAAATTGGAGAGACTGGAGGAGGTTACAGAGATAGGGAGGGAGGGGATGAGGGAGGGATTTGAACAGGAGGATTAGAATTGTAGGGGCTGGAGGTGGTTACAGAGATAGGGAGCGAGGGGGTGAGGGAGGGATTTGAACAGGATGTGGAGAATTGTATGGGCTGGAGGAGGTAACAGAGATAGGGTGGGAGGGGGTGAAGGAGGTATTTGAACAGCAGGATGTGAATTGTGGGGGCTGCAGGAAGTTACAGAGATAGGGAGGGAGGGGGTGAGGGAGGGATTTGAACAGGTGAATGAGAATTGTAGGGGCTGGAGGAGGTTACAGAGATAGGGAGAGAGGGAGTGAGGAAGGGATTTGAACAGGAGGATGAGAATTGTAGGGGCTGGAGGAGGTTACAGAGATATGGAGGGAGGTGGTGAGGGAGGGATTTGAACCGGAGGATGAGAATTGTAGAGACTGGAGGAGGTTACAGAGATAGGGAGGGAATGAGGGAGATATTCGAACAGGAGGATGAGAATTGTAGGGGATGGAGGTGGTTACGGAGATATGGAGGGAGGGTGTGAGGAAGGGATTTGAACAAGAGGTAGAGAATTGTAGAGGCTGGAGGAGGTTACAAAGATAGGGAGGGAGTGGGTGAGGGAGGGATTTCAAAATGAGGATGTGAATTGTAGGGGCTGGAGGAGGTTACAGAGATAGGGAGGGAGGGAGTGAGGGAGAGATTTGAAGAGGAGGATGAGAAATGTAGGGGCTGGAGGAGGTTACAGAGATAGGGAGGGAGGGGGCGAGGAAGTGATTTGAACAGGAGGATGAGAATTGTAGGGGCTGGAGGAGGTTACAGAGATAGGGAGGGAGGGGGTGAGGGAGGGAATTGAACAGGAGGTGGACAATTGGAGGGGCTGGAGGAGGTTACAGAGATAGGGTGGGAGGGGGTGAGGGAGGGATTTGAACAGGAGGATTAGAATTGTAGGGGCTGGAGATGGTTACAGAGATAGGGAGCGAGGGGGTGAGGGAGGGATTTGAACAGGAGGTGGAGAATTGTATGGGCTGGAGGAGGTAACAGAGATAGGGAGGGAGGGGGTGAAGGAGGTATTTGAACAGCAGGATGTGAATTGTAGGGGCTGCAGGTAGTTACAGAGATAGGGAGGGAGGGGGTGAGGGAGGGATTTGAACAGGTGGATGAGAATTGTAGGGGCTGGAGGAGGTTACAGAGATAGGGTGGGAGGGGGTGAGGGAGGGATTTGAACAGGAGGATTAGAATTGTAGGGGCTGGAGGTGGTTACAGAGATAGGGAGAGAGGGGGTGAGGGAGGGATTTGAACAGGAGGTGGAGAATTGTATGGGCTGGAGGAGGTTACAGAGATAGGGAGGGAGGGGGTGAAGGAGGTATTTGAACAACAGGAAGTGAATTGTGGGGGCTGGAGGAAGTTACAGAGATAGGGAGGGAGGGGGTGAGGGAAGGATTTGAACAGGGGGATGAGAATTGTAGGGGCTGGAGGAGGTTACAGAGATAGGGAGGGAGGGAGTTAGGAAGGGATTTGAACAGGAGGATGAGAATTGTATGGGCTGGAGGAGGTTACAGAGATAGGGAGGTAGGGGTGAGGAAGGGATTTGAAGCGGAGGATGAGAATTGAAGAGACTGCAGGAGGTTACAGAGATAGGGAGGGAATGAGGGAGGGATTCGAACAGGAGGATGAGAATTGTAGGGGCTGGAGGAGGTTACAGAGGTATGGAGGGAGGGTGTGAGGGAGGGATTTGAACAAGATGTAGAGAATTGTAGAGGCTGGAGGAGGTTACAGAGATAGGGAGGGAGGGGGTGAGGGAGGGATTTGAAGAGGAGGATGAGAATTGTAGGGGCTGGAGGAGGTAACAGAGATAGGGAGGGAGTGGGTGAGGGAGGGATTTGAACAGGAGGTGGAGAATTGTAGGGGCTGGAGGAGGTTACAGAGATAGGGAGAGAGGAGGTGAGGGAGGGATTTGAACAGGAGGGTGACAATTGTAGGGGCTGGAGGAGGTTACGGAAATAGGGAGGGAGGGGGTGAAGGAGTATTTGAACAGCAGGATGTGAATTGTAGGGACTGCAGGAGGTTACAGAGATAGGGAGAGAGGGGGTGAGGGAGGGATTTGAACAGGGGGATGAGAATTGTAGGGGCTGGAGGAGGTTAAAGAGATAGGGAGGGAAGAAGTGAGGAAGGGATTAAAACAGAAGGATGAGAATTGTAGGGGCTGGAGGAGGTTACAGAGATAGGGAGGGAGGGGGTGAGGGAGGGAATTGAACCAGAGGATGAGAATTGGAGAGACTGGAGGAGGTTACAGAGATAGGGAGGGAGGGGATGAGGGAGGGATTTGAACAGGAGGATTAGAATTGTAGGGGCTGGAGGTGGTTAAAGAGATAGGGAGGGAGGGGGTGAGGGAGGGATTTGAACAGGAGGTGGAGAATTGTATGGGCTGGAGGAGGTAACAGAGATAGGGAGGGAGGGGGTGAAGGAGGTATTTGAACAGCAGGATGTGAATTGTAGGGGCTGCAGGAAGTTACAGAGATAGGGAGGGAGGGGGTGAGGGAGGGATTTGAACAGGTGGATGAGAATTGTAGGGGCTGGAGGAGGTTACAGAGATAGGGAGAGAGGGAGTGAGGAAGGGATTTGAACAGGAGGATGAGAATTGTAGGGGCTGGAGGAGGTTACAGAGATATGGAGGGAGGAGGTGAGGGAGGGATTTGAACCGGAGGATGAGAATTGTAGAGACTGGAGGAGGTTACAGAGATAGGGAGGGAATGAGGGAGATATTCGAACAGGAGGATGAGAATTGTAGGGGCTGGAGGAGGTTACGGAGATATGGAGGGAGGGTGTGAGGGAGGGATTTGAACAATAGGTAGAGAATTGTAGAGGCTGGAGGAGGTTACAAAGATAGGGAGGGAGTGGGTGAGGGAGGGATTTCAAAATGAGGATGTGAATTGTAGGGGCTGGAGGAGGTTACAGAGATAGGGAGGGAGGGAGTGAGGGAGAGATTTGAAGAGGAGGATGAGAATTGTAGGGGCTGGAGGAGGTTACAGAGATAGGGAGGGAGGGGGCGAGGAAGTGATTTGAACAGGAGGATGAGAATTGTAGGGGCTGGAGGAGGTTACAGAGATAGGGAGGGAGGGGGTGAGGGAGGGATTTGAACAGGAGGTGGACAATTGTAGGGGCTGGAGGAGGTTACAGAGATAGCGTGGGAGGGGGTGAGGGAGGGATTTGAACAGGAGGATGAGAATTGTAGGGGCTGGAGGAGGTTACAGAGATATGGAGGGAGGTGGTGAGGGAGGGATTTGAACAGGAGGTGGAGAATTGTCGGGGCTGGAGGAGGTTACAGAGATAGGGAGGGAGGGGGTGAGGGAGGGATTAAAACAGGAGCATGAGAATTGTAGGGGCTGGAGGAGGTTACAGAGATAGGGAGGGAGGGGGTGAGGGAGGGATTTGAACCGGAGGATGAGAGTTGGAGAGACTGGAGGAGGTTACAGAGATAGGGAGGGAGGGGATGAGGGAGGGATTCGAACAGGAGGATGAGAATTGCAGAGGCTGGAGGAGGTTACAGAGGTAGGGATGGAGTGGGTGAGGGAGGGATTTGAAAAGGAGGATGTGAATTGTAGGGTCTGGAGGAAGTTACAGAGATAGAGAGGGAGGGAGTGAGGGAGAGATTTGAAGAGGAGGATGAGAATTGAAGGGGCTGGAGGAGGTTACAGAGATACGGAGAGAGGGGGCGAGGGAGGGATTGAACAGGAGGATGAGAATTGTAGGGGCTGGAGGAGGTTACAGAGATAGGGAGGGAGGTGGTGAGGAAGGAATTTGAACAGGAGGATGAGAATTGTAGGGGCTGGAGGAGGTTACGGAGATAGGGAGGGAGGGTCGGAGGTAGGGATTTGAACAGGTGGATGAGAATTGTAGGAAATGGAGGAGATTACAGACATAGGGAGGGAGGGGTTGAAGGAGGAATTGGAACAGCAGGATGTTAATTGTAAGGGCTGGAGGAGGTTACAGAGATAGGGACGGAAGGGGTGAGGGAGGGATTTGAACAGGAGTACGAGAATTGTAGGGGCTGGAGGAGGTTACAGAGATACGGAGGGAGGGGGCAAGGGAGGGATTGAACAGCAGGATGTGAATTGTAGGGGCTGCAGGAGTTTACTGAGATAGGGAGAGAGGCGGTGAGGGAGGGATTTGAACAGAGGGATGAGAATTGTAGAGGCTGGAGGAGGTTACAGAGATAGGGAGGGAGGGATTGAGGGAGGGATTAAAACAGGAGGATGAGAATTGTAGGGGCTGGAGGAGGTTACAGAGATTTGGAGTGATGGTGTGAGTGAGGGATTTGAACAAGAGATAGAGAATTGTAGAGGCAAGAGGAGGTTACAGAGATAGGGAGGGAGTGGGTGAGGGAGGGATTTGAACAGGAGGATAAGAATTGCAGAGACTGGGGGAGGTTACAGAGATCGGGTGGGGAGGGGTGAGGGATGGATTTGAAAAGGAGGATGAGAATTGTAGGGGCTGGAGGAGGTTACAGAGATAGGGAGGGAGGGGGTGAGGAAGGAATTTGGTCAGGAGAATGAGAATTTTAGGGACTGGAGGAGGTTGAAGAGATAGTGAGGGAGTGTGTGAGGGAGGGATTTGAACAGGAGGATCAGAATTGTAGGGGCTGGAGGAGGTTACAGAGATATGGAGGGAAAGTGTGTGGAAGGGATATTAACAGGACGATGAGAATTGAAGTGGCTGGAGGAGGTTAGAGAGATAGGGAGGGAGTGGGTGAGGGAGGGAATAGAACAGGAGGATGAGAATTGTAGGGGCTGGAGGAAGTTACAGAGATAGGGAGGGAAGGGGTGAAGGAGGAATTTGAACAGCAGGATGTGAATTGTAGGGGCTGGAGGAGGTTACAGAGATAGGGAGGGAAGGACTCAGGGAGGGATTTGAACAGGAGGATGAGAATTGTAGGGGCTGGAGGAAGTTACAGAGATAGGGAGGGAGTGCGTGAGGGAGGGATTTGAATAGGAGGATGTGAATTGTAGGGGCTGGAGGAGGTTACAGAGATAGGGAGGGAAGGGGTGAGGGAGGGATTTGAACAGGAGAATGTGAATTGTAGTGGCTGGAGGAGGTTACAGGGATAGGAGGGAGGTGGTGAGGGAGGGATTTTAACATGAAAATGAGAATTTAAGGGGCTGGAGGTGGTTACAGAGATAGGGAGGGAGGGCTGTGAGGGAGGGATTTGAAGAGGAGTATGAGAATTGTATGGTCTGGAGGAGGTTACAGAGATAGGGAGGGAGGGGTTGAGGGAGGAATTTGAACAGGAGGACGAGAATTGTAGGGGCTGGAGGAGGTTAAAGAGATAGGGTGGAAGGGGGTGAGGTAGGCATTTGAACAGGAGGTGGAGAATTCTAGGCGCTGGAGGAGGTTACAGAGGCAGGGAGGGAGGGATGTGAGGGATTAGTTGAACAGGGGGATGAGAATTGTAGGGGCTGGAGGAGGTTACAGAGATAGGGAGGGAGGGCATGAGGGAGTGATTGGAACAGGAGGATGAGAATTGTAGGGGCTGGAGGAGGTTACAGAGAAAGGGAGGGAGGGGGTGAGGGAGCGTTTTGAACAGGAGATTGAGAATTGTAGGGGCTGGAGGAGGTTACAGAGATAGGGAGGGAGGGAGGGAGTGAGGGATATGAGCAGGAGGATGAGAATTGTAGGGGCTGGAGGTGGTTACTGAGATAGGGAGTGAGGGGGTGAGGGAGGGATTTGAACAGGAGTATGACAATTGTAGTGGCTGGAGGAGCTTACAGAGATGGGGAGGGAGGGGGTGAAGGATGGATTTGAACAGTAGGATGTGAATTGTAGGGGCTAGAGGAGGTTACAGAGATAGGGAGGGAGGGGGTGAGGGAGGGATTTGTACAGGAGGATGTGAATTGTAGGGGCTGGAGGATGTTACAGAGTTAGGGAGGGAGTGAGGGAGGGATTTGAATAGGAGGATGAGAATTGTAGGCGCTGGAGGAGGTTACAGAGATAGGGAGGGAGGGAGTGAGGGAGGGATATGAACAGGAGGATGAGAATTGCAGGCATTGGAGGAGGTTACAGAGATAGGGAGGGAGGGGATGAGGGAGGGATTCGAACCGGAGGATGAGAATTGTAGGGTCTGGAGGAGGTTACAGAGATAGGGAGGGAGCGTGTGCGAGAGGCAATTGGACAGGAGAATGAGAATTGCAGGGACTGGAGGAGGTTACAGAGATAGGGAGGGAGGGAGTGAGGGAGGGATTTGAACTGGAAGATGATAATTGTAGGGGCTGGAGGAGGTTAAAGACATATGGAGGAAGGGGGTGAGGGAGGGATTTGAACCTGAGAATAACAATTGCAGAGACTGGAGGAGGTTACAGAGATTGGGTGGGAGGGGGTGAGGGAGGGATTTGATCAGGAGTATGAGAATTGTAGGGGTTGGTGGAGATTACAGAGTTAGGGAGGGAGGGGGTGAGGGAGGGATTTGAACAGGAGGATGAGAATTGTAGGGGTTGGTGGAGATTACAGAGTTAGGGAGGGAGGGGGTGAGGGAGGGATTTGAACAGGAGGATGAGAATTGTAGGGGCTGGAGGACGTTACAGAGATAGAGAGGGAGGGGCCATGGAGTGATTTGAACAGGAGGTTGAGAATTGTAGGGGCTGCAGGAGGTTACAGTGATAGGGAGGGAAGGAGTGAGGAAGGGATTAGAACAGGAGGATGAGAATTTTAGGGCCTGGAGGAGGTTACAGAGGTAGGGAGGCACTGGGCGAGGGAGGTATTTGAATAGTAGGATGAAAATTGTAGGGGCTGGAGGAGGTTACAGAGATTCGGAGGGGGTGAGGGAGGGATTTGAACAGGAGGATGAGAATTGTAGTGGCTGGAGGAGGTTATAGAGATAGGGAGGGATGGTGTGAGGGAGAGATTTGAACAGGTGGATGAGAATTTTAGGGGCTGGAGGAGGTTACAGAGATAGGGAGGGAGGGGGTGATGGAGGGATTTGAACAGGAGTAACAGAATTGTAGGGGCTGTAGGAGGTTAAAGAGATAGGGAGGGAGGGGGTGAAGAAGGAATTTGAACAGCAGGATGTGAATTGTAGTGGTTGGAGGAGGTAACAGAGATATGGAGGGAGGGGGTGAGGGAGCGAGTTGAACAGGGGGATGAGAAATGTAGGGGCTGGAGGAGGTTACAGAGATAGGGAGTGAGGGGGTGAGGGACGAATTTGAACCGGAGCATGAGAATTGTAGTGACTGGAGGAGGTTACAGAGATCGGGAGGGAGGGAGTGAGGGAAGGATTTGAATAGGAGGATGAGAATTGTAGGGGCTGGAGGAGGTTACAGAGATAATGAGGGAGGGGGTGAGGGAGGGATTTGAACCGGAGGATGAGAATTGTAGGGGCTGGAGGAGGTTACAGAGATAGGGAGGGAGGGGGTGAGGGAGGGATTCGAACAGGAGGATGAGAATTGTAGGGGCTGGAGGAGGTTACAGAGACAGGGAGGGAGGGGGTGAGGCAGGGATTTGAACAGGAGGATGAGAATTGTAGCGGCTGGAGGAGGTTTCAGAGATAGGGAGGGAGGGGCCATGGAGGGAGTTGAACAGGAGCATGAGAATTGTACGGGCTGAAGGAGGTTACAGAGATAGGGAGGGAGGGGATGAGGGAGGGATATGAACAGGAGGATGAGAATTGTAGGGACTGGAGGAGGTTACAGAGATAGGGAGGAAGGGGGTGAGGGAGGGATATGAACAGGAGGATGAGAATTGTAGGGACTGGAGGAGGTTACAGAGATAGGGAGGGAGGGGGTGAAGGAGGGATTTGAACAGGGGATGGGACGTGTAGGGGCTGGAGGAGGTTACAGAGATAGGGAGGGACGGGGTGAGGAAGGGATTTGAACAGGAGGTTGAGATTTGTAGGGGCTGGAGGAGGTTACAGAGATAGGGAGGGAGGGGGTGAGGGAGGGATTTGAACAGGAGGATGAGAATTGTAGGGGCCGGAGGAGGTTACAGAGATATGGAGGGAAGGGGAGAGGAAGGGATTTGAACAGGAGGATGCGAATTGTACGGGCTGAAGGAGGTTACAGGGATAGGGAGGGAGGGGATGAGGGGGGGATTGGAACAGGAGGATGAGAATTGTAGGTGCTGGAGGAGGTTACAGAGATAGGGAGGGTGGGGGTTAGGAAGAGATTGGAACAGGATGATGAAAATTGTAGGGGCGGGAGGAGGTTGCAGAGATAGGGAGGGAATGTGAGGGAGGGATATGAATAGGAGGATGAGAATTGTAAGGGCTGGAGGTGGTTAAAGAGATAGTGAGGGAGTGGTTGAGGGACGGATTTGAACAGGAGGATGAGAATTGTAGGGGCTGCAGGAGGTTACAGTGATAGGGAGGGAAGGAGTGAGGAAGGGATTTGAACAGGAGGATGAGAATTTTAGGGCCTGGAGGTGGCTACAGAGGTAGGGAGGCAGGGGGCGAGGGAGGTATTTGAACAGTAGGATGAGAATTGTAGGGGCTGGAGGAGGTTACAGAGATTGGGAGGGGGTGAGGGAGGGATTTGAACAGGAGGATGAGAATTGTAGGGGCTGGAGGAGGTTACAGAGATATGGAGGGAGGGGGTGAGGGAGGGATTTGAAGAGGAGGATGAGAATTGTAGGGGCTGGAGGAGGTTTTAGAGATAGGGAGGGAGGGGCTGAGGGAGGGATTTGAACATGTGGATGAGAATTGTAAGGGCTGGAGGAGGTTACAGAAAAAGGGAGGGAGGGGATGTGGGAGGGATTTGAACAGGAGTAGGAGAATTGTAGGGGCTGGAGGAGGTTACAGAGATATGGAGAGAGGTGGTGAGCGAGGGAGTTGAACAGGGGAATGAGAAATGTAGGGGCTGGAGGAGGTTAAAGAGATAGGGAGGGAGGGGATGAGGTAGGCATTTGATCAGGAGGTGGAGAATTCTAGGGGCTGGAGGAGGTTACAGAGATAGGGCGGGGGGTGTGAAGCAGGGATCTGAACACGAGGATGAGAATTGTAGGGGCTGGAGGGGGTTACATAGATAGGGAGGGAGGGGCTGAGGGAGGGATTTGAAAAGGAGGTTGTGAATTGTAGGGGGTGGAGGTGGTTGCAGAGATAGGGAGGGAGGGATTGAGTGAGGGATTTGAACAGGAGGATGAGAATTGTTGGGGCTGGAGGAGGTTACAGTGATTGGGAGGGAGGGGGTGACGGGCGGATTTGAACCTGAGGATGAGAATTGCAGAGACTGGAGGAGGTTACGGACATAGGGAGGGAGGGGGTGAGGGAGGCATTTGAACAGGAGGATGAGAATTGTAGGGGGTGTAGGAGGTTACAGAGATAGGGAGGGAGTGGGTGAGGGCGGGAATTGAACATGAAAATGAGAATTGTAGGGGCTGGAGTTGGTTACAGAGCTAGGGAGAGAGGGATGTGAGGTAGGAGTTGAAGAGGGGGATGAGAATTGTAAGGGCTGGAGGAGATTAGAGAGATAGGGAGGGAGGGGGTGAGGAGTGCTTGGAACAGGAGGATGAGAATTGTAGGGGCTGGAAGAGGTTACAGAGAATGGGAGGGATGGGGTGAGGGAGCACTTTGAACAGGAGGATGAGAATTGCAGGGGCTGGAGGAGGTTACAGAGATAGGGAATTAGGGGGTGAGGGAGGGATTTGAACTGGAGGATGAGAATTGTAGGGGCTAGAGGAGGTTACAGAGATAGGGAGGGAGGGAGTGAGGGAGGGATTTGAACAGGAGGATGAGAATTGTAGTGGCTGGAGGAGATTACAGAGATGGGGAGGGAGGGGGTGAAGGATGTTATTTGAACAGCAGGATGTGATTTGTAGGGGCAGGAGGAGGTTACAGAGATAGGGAGGGAAGGGGTGAGGGAGGAATTTGAAGAGAAGAATGTGAATTGTAGGGGCTGGAGGATGTTACAGAGTTAGGGAGGGACGGAGTGAGGGAGGGGTTTGAACAGAGGAAGGGAATTGGAGGGGTTGGAGGAGGTTACAGAGATAGGGAGGGAGGGGTCATGGAGTGATTTGAACAGGAGGATGAGAATTGTAGGGGCTGGAGGAGGGTACAGATATATGGAGGGAGGGGGTCAAAGAGGGATTTGAACAGGAGGATGAAATTGTGGGGGCTGGAGGAGGTTACAGAGATAGGTGGGGAGGGGGCGAGGGAGGGACTTGAACAGGAGGATGTGAATTTTAGGGGCTGGAAGATGTTACAGAGTTAGGGAGGGTGGGAGTGAGGGAAGTTTTTAATAGGAGGATGAGAATTGTAGCAGCTTCAGGAGGTTACAGAGATAGGGAGGGGGTGAGGGAGGGATTTGATCAGGGGTATGAGAATTGTAGGGGCTGGAGGAGGTTACCGAGATAGGGAGGGAGGGGGTGAGGAGGGATTTGAACAGGAGGAAGATAATTGTAGGGGCTGGAGGAGGTTACAGAGATAGGAAGGGAGGGGGTAAGGGAGAGATTTGAATAGGGGGATGAGAATTGAAGGGGCTGGAGTAGGATACAGAGATAAGGAGGGAGGGGGTGAGGGATGGATTTGAATACGAAAATGAGAATTGTAGGGGCTGGAGGTGTTTAAAGAGATAGGGAGGCAGGGGGCGTGGGAGGGATTTGAACAGGAGGATGAGAATTGCAGGGGCTGGAGGACATTACAGAGATAGGGAGGGAGGGGCCATGGAGTGATTTAAACAGGAGGATGAAAATTGTAGGGGATGGAGGCGGTTACAGAGATAGGGAGGGAGGGGCCATCTAGTAATTTAAACAGGAGGATGAGAATTGTAGGGGCTGGAGGAGGTTACAGCGATAGGGAGGGAGGGGGTGAGGGAGGGATTTGAACAGTAGGATTAGAATTGTAGGGGCTGGAGGAGGGTACAGAGAAAGGGAGGGTGGGGGTTAGGAAGAGATTTGAACAGGATGATGAGAATTGTAGGTGCGGGAGGAGGTTACAGAGTTAGGGAGGGGGTGAGGGAGGGATATGAACAGGAGGATGAGAATTGTAGGGGCTGTAGGAGTTTAAAGAGATAGTGAGGGAGTGGTTGAGGGAGGGATTTGAACAGGAGGATGAGAATTGTAGGGGCTGCAGGAGGTTACAGTGATAGGGAGGGAAGGAGTGAGGAAGGGATTTGAATAGGAGGATGAGAATTTTAGGGGCTGGAAGAGGTTACAGAGATAGGGAGGGTGTGAGGGAGGGATTTGAAAAGGAGGATGAGAATTGTAGGGGCTGGAGGAGGTTGTCGAGATAGGGAGGGAGGGTGTGAGAGAGGGATTTGAACAATTGGATGAGAATTGTAGGGGCTGGAGGAGGTTACAGAGATGTGGAGGGAGGGGGTGAGGGAGGGAGTTGAACAGGGGGATGAAAATTGTAGAGAATGGAGGAGGTTACAGAGATAGTGAGGGAGGGGGTGAGGGAGGGATTCGAACAGGAGGGTGAGAATTGTAGGGGCTGGAGGAGGTTACAGAGATAGGGAGGGAGGGAGTGACGGAGGGATTTGAATAGGAGGATGAGAAATGTAGGGGCTGGAGTAATTTACAGAGATAATGAGGGAGGGGGTGAGGGAGGGATTTGAACCGGAGGATGAGAATTGTAGGGGCTGGAGGAGGTTATAGAGATAGGGAGGGAGGGGGTGAGGGAGGGAGTTGAACAGGAGGATTAGAATTGTACGGGCTGAAGGAGGTTACAGAGATAGGGAGGGAGGGGGTGAGGGAGGGAATTGAACAGCAGGTTGAGACTTGTAGGGGCTGGAGGAGGTTAAAGAGATAGTGAGGGTGGGGGTGAGGGAGGGATTTGAACAGAAGGATGAGAAATGTAGGGGCTGGAGGAGGGTACAGAGATATGGAGGGAAGGGGTGAGGAAGGGATTTAAAAAGGAGGATGAGAAATGTAGGGCCTGGAGGAGGTTACAGAGATAGGGAGGGAGGGGGTGAGGGACGGATTTGAACAGGAGGTGGAGAATTGTAGGGCCTGTTGAAAGTTACAGAGATAGGCAGGGAGGGGTGAAGTAGGGATTTGAACAGCAGGATGTGAATTATAGGGGTTGGAGGAGGTTACAGAGATAGGGAGGGAGGGGGTGAGGCAGGTATTTGAGCAGGGGTATGAGAATTGTAGGGGCTGGAGGAGGTTACAGAGATAGGGATGGAGGGGGTCAGGGAGGGATTTGAACAGGAGAATGAGAATTGTAGGGGCTGGAGGAGGTTACAGAGATAGGGAGGGAGGGGTTGAGGAAAGGATTTGAACAGAAGGATGAGTATTGTAGGTGCTGGAGGAGGTTACAGAGATGGGGAGGGTGGGGGTTAGGAATACATTTGAACAGAATGATGAGAATTGTAGGGGCGGGAGGAGGTTACAGAGATAGGGAGGGAGGGGGTGAGGGAGGGATTTCAAAAGGAGGATGAAATTGAAGGGGCTGGAGGGGGTTACAGAGATAGGGAGGCTGTGGGTGAAGGAGGGATTTGAAAAGAAGGATGAGAATTGTAGGGGCTGGAGGAGGTTACAGAGTTAGGGAGGGAGCGGGTGAAGGAAGGATTTGAACAGGAGGATGAGAATTGTAGGGGCTGGAGGAGGTTACAGATATAGGGAAGGAGGGGGTGAGGGAGTGGTTTGAACAGGAGGATGAGAATTGTAGGGGCTGGAGGAGGTTACAGAGATAGGGAGGGAGGGGTTGGGGGAGGGATTTGAACAGGAGGGTAAGAATTGTAGGGGCTGGAGGCGGTTACAGAGATAGGGAGGGAGGGGCCATGGAGTGATTTGAACAGGAGGATGAGAATTGTAGGGGCTGGAGGAGGTTACAGCGATAGGGAGGGAGGGGATGAGGGAGGGATTTGAACAGTAGGATTAGAATTGTAGGGGCTGGAGGTGGTTAAAGAGATAGTGAGGCAGTGGTTGAGGGAGGGATTTGAACAGGAGGATGAGAATTGTAGGGGCTGCAGGAGGTTACAGAGATAGGGAGGGAAGGAGTGAGGAAGGGATTTGAACAGGAGGATGAGAATTTTAGGGGCTGGAGGAGGTTACAGAAGTAGGGAGGTAGGGGGCGAGGGATGTATTTGAATAGTAGGATGAGAATTGTAGGGGCTGGAGGAGGTTACAGAGATAGGGAGGGGGTGAGGGAGGGATTTGAAAAGGAGGATGTGAATTGTAGGGGCTGGAGGAGGTTGTCGAGATAGGGAGGGAGGGTGTGAGAGGGGGATTTGAACAGGTGGATGAGAATTGTAGGGGCTGGAGGAGGTTACAGAGGTAGGGAGGGAGAGGGTGAAGGAGGGATTTGAACAGCAGGATGTGAATTGTAGTGGCTGGAGGAGGTTACAGAGATAGGGAGGGAGGGAGTGAGGGAGGGAATTGAACAGGAGGTTGAGAATTGTAGGGGCTGGAGGAGGTTAAAGAGATAGTGAGGGTGGGGGTGAGGGTGGGATTTGAACAGAAGGATGAGAATTGTAGGGGCTGGAGGAGGGTACAGAGATAGGGAGGGAGGGGATGAGGGAGGGATTTGAACAGAAGGATTAGAATTGTAGGGCCTGGAGGAGGTTACAGAGATAGGGAGGGAGGGGGTGAGGGACGGATTTGAACAGGAGGTGGAGAATTGTAGGGCCTGTTGAAAGTTACAGAGATAGGCAGGGAGGGGTGAAGTAGGGATTTGAACAGCAGGATGTGAATTATAGGGGCTGGAGGAGGTTACAGAGATAGGGAGGGAGGGGGTGAGGCAGGTATTTGAGCAGGGGTATGAGAATTGTAGGGGCTGGAGGAGGTTACAGAGATAGGGATGGAGGGGGTCAGGGAGGGATTTGAACAGGAGGATGAGAATTGTAGGGGCTGGAGGAGGTTACAGAGATAGGGAGGGAGGGGTTGAGGAAGGGATTTGAACAGAAGGATGAGAATTGTAGGTGCTGGAGGAGGTTACAGAGATGGGGAGGGTGGGGGTTACGAATAGATTTGAACAGAATGATGAGAACTGTAGGTGCGGGAGGAGGTTACAGAGATAGGGAGGCTGGGGGTGAAGGAGGGATTTGAAAAGGAGGATGAGAATTGTAGGGGCTGGAGGAGGTTACAGAAATAGGGAGGCTGGGGGTGAAGGAGGGATTTGAAAAGAAGGATGAGAATTGTAGGGGCTGGAGGAGGTTACAGAGTTAGGGAGGGAGCGGGTGAAGGAAGGATTTGAACAGGAGGATGAGAATTGTAGGGGCTGGAGGAGGTTACAGATATAGGGAAGGAGGGGGTGAGGGAGTGGTTTGAACAGGAGGATGAGAATTGTAGGGGCTGGAGGAGGTTACAGAGATAGGGAGGGATGGGTTGGGGGAGGGATTTGAACAGGAGGGTAAGAATTGTAGGGGCTGGAGGCGGTTACAGAGATAGGGAGGGAGGGGCCATGGAGTGATTTGAACAGGAGGATGAGAATTGTAGGGGCTGGAGGCGGTTACAGAGATAGGGAGGGAGGGGCCATGGAGTGATTTGAACAGGAGGATGAGAATTGTAGGGGCTGGAGGAGGTTACAGCGATAGGGAGGGAGGGGATGAGGGAGGGATTTGAACAGTAGGATTAGAATTGTAGGGGCTGGAGGTGGTTAAAGAGATAGTGAGGCAGTGGTTGAGGGAGGGATTTGAACAGGAGGATGAGAATTGTAGGGGCTGCAGGAGGTTACAGAGATAGGGAGGGAAGGAGTGAGGAAGGGATTTGAACAGGAGGATGAGAATTTTAGGGGCTGGAGGAGGTTACAGAAGTAGGGAGGTAGGGGGCGAGGGATGTATTTGAATAGTAGGATGAGAATTGTAGGGGCTGGAGGAGGTTACAGAGATAGGGAGGGGGTGAGGGAGGGATTTGAAAAGGAGGATGTGAATTGTAGGGGCTGGAGGAGGTTGTCGAGATAGGGAGGGAGGGTGTGAGAGGGGGATTTGAACAGGTGGATGAGAATTGTAGGGGCTGGAGGAGGTTACAGAGACAGGGAGGGAGGGAGTGAGGGAGGGAATTGAACAGGAGGTTGAGAATTGTAGGGGCTGGAGGAGGGTAAAGAGATAGTGAGGGTGGGGGTGAGGGTGGGATTTGAACAGAAGGATGAGAATTGTAGGGGCTGGAGGAGGGTACAGAGATATGGAGGGAAGGGGTGAGGAAGGGATTTGAACAGGAGGATGAGAAATGTAGTGCCTGGAGGAGGTTACAGAGATAGGGAGGGAGGGGGTGAGGGACGGATTTGAACAGGAGGTGGAGAATTGTAGGGCCTGTTGAAAGTTACAGAGATAGGCAGGGAGGGGTGAAGTAGGGATTTGAAAAACAGGATGTGAATTATGGGGGCTGGAGGAGGTTACAGAGATAGGGAGGGAGGGGGTGAGGCAGGTATTTGAGCAGGGGTATGAGAATTGTAGGGACTGGAGGAGGTTACAGAGATAGGGATGGAGGGGGTCAGGGAGGGATTTGAACAGGAGGATGAGAATTGTAGGGGCTGGAGGAGGTTACATAGATAGGGAGGGAGGGGTTGAGGAAGGGATGTGAACAGAAGGATGAGTATTGTAGGTGCTGGAGGAGGTTACAGAGATGGGGAGGGAGGGGGTTAGGAATAGATTTGAACAGAATGATGAGAACTGTAGGGGCGGGAGGAGGTTACAGAGATAGGGAGGGAGGGGGTGAGGGAGGGATTTCAAAAGGATGATGAAATTGTAGGGGCTGGAGGAGGTTACAGATATAGGGAAGGAGAGGGTGAGGGAGTGGTTTGAACAGGAGGATGAGAATTGTAGGGGCTGGAGGAGGTTACAGAGATAGGGAGGGAGGGGGTGGGGGAGGGATTTGAACAGGAGGGTAAGAATTGTAGGGGCTGGAGGCGGTTACAGAGATAGGGAGGGAAGGAGTGAGGAAGGGATTTGAACAGGAGGATGAGAATTTTAGGGGCTGGAGGAGGTTACAGAAGTAGGGAGGTAGGGGGCGAGGGATGTATTTGAATAGTAGGATGAGAATTGTAGGGGCTGGAGGAGGTTACAGAGATAGGGAGGGGGTGAGGGAGGGATTTGAAAAGGAGGATGTGAATTGTAGGGGCTGGAGGAGGTTGTCGAGATAGGGAGGGAGGGTGTGAGAGGGGGATTTGAACAGGTGGATGAGAATTGTAGGGGCTGGAGGAGGTTACAGAGGTAGGGAGGGAGAGGGTGAAGGAGAGATTTGAACAGCAGGATGTGAATTGTAGTGGCTGGAGGAGGTTACAGAGATAGGGAGGGAGGGAGTGAGGGAGGGAATTGAACAGGAGGTTGAGAATTGTAGGGGCTGGAGGAGGTTAAAGAGATAGGGAGGGTGGGGGTGAGGGAGGGATTTGAACAGAAGGATTAGAATTGTAGGGCCTGGAGGAGGTTACAGAGATAGGGAGGGAGGGGGTGAGGGACGGATTTGAACAGGAGGTGGAGAATTGTAGGGCCTGTTGAAAGTTACAGAGATAGGCAGGGAGGGGTGAAGTAGGGATTTGAACAGCAGGATGTGAATTATAGGGGCTGGAGGAGGTTACAGAGATAGGGAGGGAGGGGGTGAGGCAGGTATTTGAGCAGGGGTATGAGAATTGTAGGGGCTGGAGGAGGTTACAGAGATGGGGAGGGTGGGGGTTACGAATAGATTTGAACAGAATGATGAGAACTGTAGGGGCGGGAGGAGGTTACAGAGATAGGGAGGCTGGGGGTGAAGGAGGGATTTGAAAAGGAGGATGAGAATTGTAGGGGCTGGAGGAGGTTACAGAGATAGGGAGGCTGGGGGTGAAGGAGGGATTTGAAAAGGAGGATGAGAATTGTAGGGGCTGGAGGAGGTTACAGAGTTAGGGAGAGAGCGGGTGAAGGAAGGATTTGAACAGGAGGATGAGAATTGTAGGGGCTGGAGGAGGTTACAGATATAGGGAAGGACGGGGTGAGGGAGTGGTTTGAACAGGAGGATGAGAATTGTAGGGGCTGGAGGAGGTTACAGAGATAGGGAGGGAGGGGTTGGGGGAGGGATTTGAACAGGAGGGTAAGAATTGTAGGGGCTGGAGGCGGTTACAGAGATAGGGAGGGAGGGGTCATGGAGTGATTTGAACAGGAGGATGAGAATTGTAGGGGCTGGAGGCGGTTACATAGATAGGGAGGGAGGGTCCATGGAGTGATTTGAACAGGAGGATGAGAATTGTAGGGGCTGGAGGAGGTTACAGCGATAGGGAGGGAGGGGATGAGGGAGGGATTTGAACAGTAGGATTAGAATTGTAGGGGCTGGAGGTGGTTAAAGAGATAGTGAGGCAGTGGTTGAGGGAGGGATTTGAACAGGAGGATGAGAATTGTAGGGGCTGCAGGAGATTACAGAGATAGGGAGGGAAGGAGTGAGGAAGGGATTTGAACAGGAGGATGAGAATTGTAGGGGCTGGAGGAGGTTACAGAAGTAGGGAGGTAGGGGGCGAGGGATGTATTTGAATAGTGATGAGAATTGTAGGGGTTGGAGGAGGTTACAGAGATAGGGAGGGGATGAGGGAGGGATTTGAAAAGGAGGATGTGAATTGTAGGGGCTGGAGGAGGTTGTCGAGATCGGGAGGGAGGGTGTGAGAGGGGGATTTGAACAGGTGGATGAGAATTGTAGGGGCTGGAGGAGGTTACAGAGGTAGGGAGGGAGAGGGTGAAGGAGGGATTTGAACAGCAGGATGTGAATTGTAGGGGCTGGAGGAGGTTACAGAGATGTGGAGGGAGAGGGTGAGGGAGGGAGTTGAACAGTGGGATGAGAATTGTAGGGGCTGGAGGACGTTACAGAGATAGGGAGGGAGGGGGTGAGGGATGAATTTGAATAGGAGGATGAGAATTGTAGGGGCTGGTGGAGTTTACAGAGACAGGGAGGGAGGGGCCATGGATGGAGTTGAACAGGAGGATTAGAATTGTACGGGCTGAAGGAGGTTACAGAGATAGGGAGGGAGGGGGTGAGGGAGGGAATTGAACAGGAGGTTGAGAATTGTAGGGGCTGGAGGAGGTTAAAGAGATAGTGAGGGAGGGGGTGAGGGTAGGATTTGAACAGGAGGATGAGAATTGTAGGGGCTGGAGGAGGGTACAGAGATATGGAGGGAAGGGGTGAGGAAGGGATTTGAACAGGAGGATGAGAAATGTAGGGTCGGGAGGAGGTTTCAGAGATAGGGAGGGAGGGGGTGAGGAATGGATTTGAACAGGAGGATGAGAATTGTAGGAGCGGGAGGAGGTTACAAAGACAGGGAGGGAGGGGGTGAGGGACGGGTTTGAACAGGAGGTGGAGAATTGTAGGGCCTGTTGAAAGTTACAGAGATAGGGAGGGAGGGGTTAAAGAGGGATTTGAACAGCAGGATGTGAATTATAGGGGCTGGAGCTGGTTACAGAGATAGGGAGGGAGGGGGTGAGGGAGGGATTTGAGCAGGGGTATGAGAATTGTAGGGGCTGGAGGAGGTTACAGAGATAGGGATGGAGGGGGTCAGGGAGGGATTTGAACAGGAGGATGAGAATTGTAGGGGCTGGAGGAGGGTACAGCGATATGGAGGGAAGGGGTGAGGAAGAGATTTGAACAGGAGGATGAGAAATGTAGGGCCTGGAGGAGGTTACAGAGATAGGGAGGGAGGGTATGAGGAAGGGATTTGAACTGGAGGATGAAATTGTAGGATCTGGAGGATGTTACAGTGATAGGGAGGGACGGGTTGAGGGAGGGATTTGAACTGGAGGATGAGAATTGTAGGGGCTGGAGGAGGTTACAGAGATAGGGAGGGAGGGGGTGAGGGAGTGATTTGAACAGGAGGATGAGAATTGTATGGGCTGGAGGAGGTTACAGAGATAGGGAGGGAGGGGGTGAAGGAGGGCATTGAACAGGGGATGGGAAGTGTAGGGGCTGGAGGAGGTTACAGACATATGGAGGGAGGGGGTGAGGGAGGGAGTTGAACAGGGGGATGAGAAATGTAGGGGCTGGAGAAGGTTACAGAGATAGGGAGGGAGGGGGTGAGGGAGGGATTTGAACCGGAGGATGAGAATTATAGAGACTGGAGGAGGTTACAGAGATTGGGAGGGAAGGAGTGAGGAAGGGATTTGAACAAGAGGATGAGAATTTTAGGGGCTGGAGGAGGTTACAGAGGTTGGGAGGTAGGGGGCGAGGGAGGTATTTGAACAGTAGGATTAGAACTGTAGGTGCTGGAGGAGGTTACTGAGATTGGGAGGGGGTGAGGGAGGGATTTGAATAGGAGGATGAGAATTGTGGGGCATGGAGGAGGTTAAAGAGATAGGGAGGGTGTGAGGGAGGGATTTGAACAGGTGGATGAGAATTGTAGGGACTGGAGGAGGTTACAGAGATAGGGAGGGAGGGGGTGAGGGAGGGATTTGAACAGGAGTAGGAGATTTGAAGGGGCTGGAGGAGGTAACATAGATAGGGAGGGAGGGGGTGAAGGAGGCATTTGAACAGGAGGATGTGAATTGTAGGGGCTGGAGGAGGTTACAGAGATATGGAGGGAGGGTGTGAGGGAGGTAGTTGAACAGGGGTATGAGAATTGTAGGGGCTGGAGGAGTTGACAGAGATAGGGAGGAAGGGAGTGAGGGAGGGATTTGAACAGGAGGATGAGAATTGTAGGGACTGGAGGAGGTTACAGAGATAGGGAGGGAGGGGGTGAGGGAGGGATTTGAACAGGAGTAGGAGATTTGAAGGGGCTGGAGGAGGTAACATAGATAGGGAGGGAGGGGGTGAAGGAGGCATTTGAACAGGAGGATGTGAATTGTAGGGGCTGGAGGAGGTTACAGAGATATGGAGGGAGGGTGTGAGGGAGGTAGTTGAACAGGGGTATGAGAATTGTAGGGGCTGGAGGAGTTGACAGAGATAGGGAGGAAGGGAGTGAGGGAGGGATTTGAACAGGAGGATGAGAATTTTAGGGGCTGGAGAAGGTTACAGAGATAGGGAGGGAGGGGGTGAGGGACGATTTTGAACCGGAGGATGAGAATTATAGGGGCTGGAGGAGGTAATAGAGATAGGGAGGGAGGGAGTGACGGAGGGATTTGAATAGGAGGATGAGAATTGTAGAGGCATGAGGAGTTTACAAAGATAATGAGGGAGGGGGTGAGGGAGCGATTTGAACCGGAGGATGAGAATTACAGAGACTAGAGGAGGTTACTGAGATTGGGAGGGCGGGGGTGAGGGAGGGATTTGAACAGGATGGTGAAAATTGTAGGGGCTGGAGGCGGTTACAGAGATAGGGAGGGAGGGGCCATGGAGTGATTGAACAGGAGGATGAGAATTATAGGGGCTGGAGGCGGTTACAGAGATAGGGAGGGAGGGGCCATGGAGTGATTTGAACAGGACGATGAGAATTGTAGGGGCTGGAGGTGGTTACAGCGATAGAGATGGAGGGGTTGAAGGAGGGATTTGAACAGTAGGATTCGAATTGTAGGGGCTGGAGGTGTTTAAAGAGATAGTGAGGGAACGGTTGAGGGAGGGATTTGAACAGGAGGATGAGAATTTTAGGGGCTGGAGGAGGTTACAGAAGTAGTGAAGGGGTGAGGGAGGGATTTGAAAAGGAGGATGAGAATTGTAGGGGCTGGAGGAGGTTACAGAGATAGGGAGGGAGAGGGTGAAGGAGGGATTTGAAGAGCAGGATGTGAATTGTAGGGGCTGGAGGAGGTTACAGAGATGTGGAGGGAGGGGGTGAGGGAGGGGGTTGAACAGGAGGATGAGAATTGTGGGGGCTGGAGGAGGTTACAGAGATAGGGAGGGAGCGGCTGAGGGAAAGATTTGAACAGGAGGATGAGAATTGTAGGGGCTGGAGCAGGTTACATTGATAAGGAGGGAGGGGATGAGGGAGTGATTTCAACAGTTGGGTGAGAATTGTAGGGGCTGGTGGATGTTACAGAGATTGCGAGGGAAGGGGTGTGGGAGGGATTTGAACAGGAGGGTGAGAATTGTAGGGGCTGGAGGTTGTTTCAGAGATAGGGAGGAAGGTGGTGAGGGAGGGAGTTGAAAATGAAGATGAGAATTGTAGGGGCTGGTGATGGTTACAGAGTTAGGGAGGGAGAGGTGTGAGGGAGGGATTTGAACAGGAGGATGGGAATTGTAGGGGTTGGAGTTGGTTACAGATACAGGGAGGGAGGAGGTGAGGCAGGGATTTGAACAGGAGGATGGGAATTGTAGGAGCTGGTGGAGTTTACAGAGATAGGGAGGGAGGGGGTGAGGGAGGGATTTGAACGGGATTATGAGCATTGTAGCGGCTGGAGGAGGATACAGATATAGGGAGGGAGGGGCCATGGAGGGAGTGGAAAAGGAGGATGAGATTTGTAGGGGCTGGAGGAGTTTAAAGAGATAGCGAGGGAGGGGGTGAGGGGAGGATTTGAAAGGAGGATGAGATTTGTAGGGGCTGGAGGAGGTACAGAGATAAGGAGGGAAGGGGTGAGGAAGGGATTTGAACAGGAGGATGAGAAATGTAGGGCCTGGAGGAGGTTACAGAGATAGGGAGGGAGGGGGTGAGGAAGGGATTTGAACAGGAGGATGTGAATTGTAGGGGCTGGAGGAGGTTACAGAGACAGGGAGGGAGGGGGTGAGGGAGGGATTTGAACAGGAGGATGAGAATTGTAGGGGCTGGAGGAGGTTACAGAGATAGGGAGGCAGGGGGTAAGGGAGGGATTTGAACAGGAGGATGAGAATTGTAGGGGCTGGAGGAGGTTACAGAGATAGGGAGGGAGGGGGTGAAGGATGGATATGAACTGGAGGATGAGAATTGTAGGGGCTGGAGGAGGTTACAGAGATAGGGAGGAAGGGGGTGAGGGAGTGATTTGAACAGGAGGATGAGAATTGTAGGGGCTGGAGGAGGTTACAGAGATAGGGAGGGAGGGGGTGAGGGAGGGATTTGAACAGAAGGATGAGAATTGTAGGGGCTGGAGGCGTTTACAGAGATAGGGAGGGAGGGGCCATGGAGTGATTTGAACAGGAGGATGAGAATTATAGGGGCTGGAGGCAGTTACAGAGATAGGGAGGGAGGGTCCATGGAGTGATTTGAACAGGAGGATGAGAATTGTAGGGGCTGGAGGAGGGTACAGCGATAGAGGGGGAGGGGTTGAGGGAGGGATTTGAACAGTAGGATTAGAATTGTAGGGGCTGGAGGTGGTTAAAGAGATAGTGAGGCAGTGGTTGAGGGAGGGATTTGAACAGGAGGATGAGAATTTTAGGGGCTGGAGGAGCTTACAGAAGTAGGGAGGGGGTGAGGGAGGAATTTGAAAAGGAGGATGAGAATTGTAGGGGCTGGAGGAGGTTACATAGATAGGGAGGGAGAGGGTGAAGGAGGGATTTGAACAGCAGGATGTGAATTGTAGGGGCTGGACGTGGTTGCAGAGATGTGGAGGGAGGGGGTGAGGTAGGGAGTTGAACAGGAGGATGAGAATTGTAGGGGCTGGAGAAGGTTACAGAGATAGGGTGGCAGGGGGTGAGGGATGAATTTGAACCAGAGCATGAGATTTGTAGAGACTGGAGGAGGTTACAGAGATAGGGAGGGAGGGGGTGAGGGAGGGATTCGAACAGGAGGGTGAGAATTGTAGGGGCTGGAGGAGGTTACAGAGATAGGGAGGGAGGGGGTGAGGGAGGGATTTGAACAGGAGTTTGAGAATTGTAGGGTCTGGAAGAGGTTAAAGAGATAGTGAGGGAGGGGGAGAGGGGGGGATTTGACAGGAGGATGAGAATTGTAGGGGCTGGAGGAGGGTACAGCGATATGGAGGGAGGGGGTGAGGGACGATTTTGAACCGGAGGATGAGAATTATAGGGGCGGGAGGAGGTAACAGAGATAGGGAGGGAGGGAGTGACGGAGGGATTTGAATAGGAGGATGAGAATTGTAGGGGCTGGAGAAGGTTACAGAGATAGGGAGGGAGGGGGTGAGGGACGATTTTGAACCGGAGGATGAGAATTATAGGGGCTGGAGGAGGTAACAGAGATAGGGAGGGAGGGAGTGACGGAGGGATTTGAATAGGAGGATGAGAATTGTAGGGGCATGAGGAGGTTACAGAGATAATGAGGGAGGGGGTGAGGGAGGGATTTGAACCGGAGGATGAGAATTGCAGGGGCTGGAGGAGGTTACAGAGATAGGGAGGGAGGGGGTGAGGGAGGGATTCGAAGAGGAGGATGAGATTTGTAGGGGCTGGAGGAGGTTACAGAGATAGAGAGGGAGGATGTGAGGGAAGGATTTGAACAGGAGGATGAGAATTGTAGGGGCTGGAGGAGTTTACAGAGAAAGGGAGGGAGGAGGTGAGGGTGGGATTTGAACCGGAGGATGAGAATTACAGAGACTGGAGGAGGTTACAGAGATTGGGAGGGCGGGGGTGAGGGAGGGATTTGAACAGGATGGTGAAAATTGTAGGGGCTGGAGGCGGTTACAGAGATAGGGAGGGAGGGGCCATGGAGTGATTGAACAGGAGGATGAGAATTATAGGGGCTGGAGGCGGTTACAGAGATAGGGAGGGAGGGGCCATGGAGTGATTTGAACAGGACGATGATAATTGTAGGGGCTGGAGGTGGTTACAGCGATAGAGAGGGAGGGGTTGAAGGAGGGATTTGAACAGTAGGATTCGAATTGTAGGGGCTGCAGGTGGTTAAAGAGATAGTGAGGGAATGGTTGAGGGAGGGATTTGAACAGGAGGATGAGAATTTTAGGGGCTGGAGGAGGTTACAGAAGTAGTGAGGGGGTGAGGGAGGGATTTGAAAAGGAGAATGAGAATTTTAGGGGCTGGAGGAGGTTACAGAGATAGGGAGGGAGAGGGTGAAGGAGGGAATTGAACAACAGGATGTGGATTGTAGGGGCTGGAGGAGGTTACAGAGATGTGGAGGGAGGGGGTGAGGGAGGGTGTTGAACAGGAGGATGAGAATTGTGGGGGCTGGAGGAGGTTACAGAGATAGGGAGGGAGCGGCTGAGGGAAGGATTTGAACAGGAGGATGAGAATTGTAGGGGCTGGAGCAGGTTACATTGATAAGGAGGGAGGGGATGAGGGAGTGATTTCAACAGTTGGGTGAGAATTGTAGGGGCTGGTGGATGTTACAGAGATTGCGAGGGAGGGGGTGTGGGAGGGATTTGAAAAGGAGGGTGAGGATTGTAGGGGCTGGAGGTTGTTTCAGAGATAGGGAGGAAGGTGGTGAGGGAGGGTGTTGAAAATGAAGATGAGAATTTTAGGGGCAGGTGATGGTTACAGAGATAGGGAGGGAGGGGTGTGAGGGAGGGATTTGAACAGGAGTATGAGAATTGTAGGGGCTGGTGATGGTTACAGTGATAGGGAGGGAGGGGGTAGGGAGGGAATTGAACAGGAGGATGGGAATTGTAGGAGCCGTGGAGTTTACAGAGACAGGGAGGGAGGGGGTGAGGGAGGGATTTGAACGGGAGGATGAGCATTGTAGCGGCTGGAGGAGGATACAGAGATAGGGAGGGAGGGGCCATGGAGGGAGTGGAAAAGGAGGATGAGAATTGTAGGGGATGGAGGAGGTTACAGAGATATGGAGGGAGGGTGTGAGGGAGGTAGTTGAACAGGGGTATGAGAATTGTAGGGGCTGGAGGAGTTGACAGAGATAGGGAGGAAGGGAGTGAGGGAGGGATTTGAACAGGAGGATGAGAATTGTAGGGCCTGGAGAAGCTTACAGAGATAGGGAGGGAGGGGGTGAGGGTCGATTTTGAGCCAGAGGATGAGAATTATAGGGGCTGGAGGAGGTAACAGAGATAGGAGGGAGCGAGTGACGGAGGGATTTGAATAGGAGGATGAGAATTGTAGGGGCATGAGGAGGTTACAGAGATAATGAGGGAGGGGGTGAGGGAGGGATTTGAACCGGAGGATGAGAATTGCAGCGGCTGGAAGAGGTTACAGAGATAGGGAGGGAGGGGGTGAGGGAGGGATTCGAAGAGGAGGATGAGATTTGTAGGGGCTGGAGATGGTTACAGAGATAGGGAGGGAGGATGTGAGGGAAGGATTTGAACAGGAGGATGAGAATTGTAGGGGCTGGAGGAGTTTACAGAGAAAGGGAGGGAGGAGGTGAGGGTGGGATTTGAACCGGAGGATGAGAATTACAGAGACTGGAGGAGGTTACAGAGATTGGGAGGGCGGGGGTGAGGGAGGGATTGGAACAGGATGGTGAAAATTGTAGGGGCTGGAGGCAGTTACAGAGATAGGGAGGGAGGGGCCATGGAGTGATTGAACAGGAGGATGAGAATTATAGGGGCTGGAGGCGGTTACAGAGATAGGGAGGGAGGGGCCACGGAGTGATTTGAACAGGACGATGAGAATTGTAGGGGCTGGAGGTGGTTACAGCGATAGAGAGGGAGGGGTTGAAGGAGGGATTTGAACAGTAGGATTAGAATTGTAGGGGCTGGAGGTGGTTAAAGAGATAGTGAGGGAATGGTTGAGGGAGGGATTTGAACAGGAGGATGAGAATTTTTGGGGCTGGAGGAGGTTACAGAAGTAGTGAGGGGGTGAGGGAGGTATTTGAAAAGGAGAATGAGAATTGTAGGGGCTGGAGGAGGTTACAGAGATAGGGAGGGAGAGGGTGAAGGAGGGATTTGAACAGCAGGATGTGAATTGTAGGGGCTGGAGGAGGTTACAGAGATGTGGAGGGAGGGGGTGAGGGATGGGGTTGAACAGGAGGATGAGAATTGTGGGGGCTGGAGGAGGGTACAGAGATAGGGAGGGAGCGGCTGAGGGAAGGATTTGAACAGGAGGATGAGAATTGTAGGGGCTGGAGCAGGTTACATTGATAAGGAGGGAGGGGATGAGGGAGTGATTTCAACAGTTGGGTGAGAATTGTAGGGGCTGGTGGATGTTACAGAGATTGCGAGGGAGGGGGTGTGGGAGGGATTTGAAAAGGAGGGTGAGAATTGTAGGGGCTGGAGGTTGTTTCAGAGATAGGGAGGAAGGTGGTGAGGGAGGGAGTTGAAAATGAAGATGAGAATTGTAGGGGCTGGTGATGGTTACAGAGATAGGGAGGGAGAGGTGTGAGGGAGGGATTTGAACAGGAGGATGGGAATTGTAGGAGCTGGTGGAGTTTACAGAGACAGGGAGGGAGGGGGTGAGGGAGGGATTTGAACGGGAGGATAAGCATTGTAGCGGCTGGAGGAGGATACAGAGATAGGGAGGGAGGGGGTGAGGGAGGGATATGAATAGGAGGATGAGAATTGTAGGGGCTGGAGTAAGTTACAGAGATAATGAGGGAGGGTGTGAGGGAGGGATTTGAACCGGAGGATGAGAATTGTAGGGGCTGGTGGAGTTTACAGAGACAGGGAGGGAGGGGCCATGGTGGGAGTTGAACAGGAGGATTAGAATTGTACGGGCTGAAGGAGGTTACAGAGATAGGGAGGGAGGGTGTGAGGGAGGGAATTGAACAGGAGGTTGAGAATTGTAGGGGCTGGAGGAGGTTAAAGAGATAGTGAGGGAGGGGGTGAGGGTGGGATTTGAACAGAAGGATGAGATTTGTAAGGGCTGGAGGAGGGTACAGACATATGGAGGGAAGGGGTGAGGAAGGGATTTGAACAGTAGGATGAGAATTGTAGTGACTGGAGGAGGTTACAGAGATAGGGAGGGAGGGGGTGAGGGAGGTATTTGAACAGGAGGATGTGAATTGTAGGGGCTGGAGGAGGTTACAGAGATTGGGAGGGGGTCAGGGAGGGATTTGAATAGGAGGATGAGAATTGTGGGGCATGGAGGAGGTTATAGAGATAGGGAGGGAGGGTGTGAGGGAGGGATTTGAACAGGAGGATGAGAATTGTAGGGGCTGGAGGAGGTTACAGAGATAGGGAGGGAGTGGGTGAGGGAGGGATTTGAACAGGAGTAGGAGATTTGTAGGGGCTGGAGGAGGTAACATAGATAGGGAGGGAGGGGGTGAACGAGGCATTTGAACAGCAGGATGTGAATTGTAGGGGCTGGAGGAGGTTACAGAGATATGGAGGGAGGGTGTGAGGGAGGTAGTTGAACAGGGGTATGAGAATTGTAGGGGCTGGAGGAGTTTGCAGAGATAGGGAGGAAGGGAGTGAGGGAGGGATTTGAACAGGAGGATGAGAATTGTAGGGGCTGCAGAAGGTTACAGAGATAGGGAGGGAGGGGGTGAGGGACGATTTTGAACCGGAGGATGAGAATTATAGGGGCTGGAGGAGGTAACAGAGATAGGGAGGGAGGGAGTGACGGAGGGATTTGAATAGGAGGATGAGAATTGTAGGGCATGAGGAGGTTACAGAGATAATGAGGGAGGAGGTGAGGGAGGGATTTGAACCGGAGGATTAGAATTGCAGGGGCTGGAGGAGGTTACAGTGATAGGGAGGGAGGGGGTGAGGGAGGGATTCGAAGAGGAGGATGAGATTTGAAGGGGCTGGAGGAGGTTACAGAGATAGGGAGGGAGGATGTGAGGGAAGGATTTGAACAGGAGGATGAGAATTGTAGGGGTTGGAGGAGTTTACAGAGAAAGGGAGGGAGGAGGTGATGGTGGGATTTGAACCGGAGGATGAGAATTACAGAGACTGGAGGAGGTTACAGAGATTGGGAGGGCGTGGGTGAGGGAGGGATTTGAACAGGATGGTGAAAATTGTAGGGGCTGGAGGCGGTTACAGAGATAGGGAGGGAGGGGCCATGGAGTGATTTGAACAGGACGATGAGAATTGTAGGGGCTGGAGGTGGTTACAGCGATAGAGAGGGAGGGGTTGAAGGAGGGATTTGAACAGTAGGATTAGAATTGTAGGGGCTGGAGGTGGTTAAAGAGATAGTGAGGGAATGGTTGAGGGAGGGATTTGAACAGGAGGATGAGAATTTTAGGGGCTGGAGGAGGTTACAGAAGTAGTGAGGGGGTGAGGGAGGGAATTTAAAAGGAGAATGAGAATTGTAGGGGCTGGAGGACGTTACAGAGATAGGGAGGGACAGGGTGAAGGAGGGATTTGAACAGCAGGATGTGAATTGTAGGGGCTGGAGGAGGTTACAGAGATGTGGAGGGAGGGGGTGAGGGATGGGGTTGAACAGGAGGATGAGAATTGTGGGGGCTGGAGGTGGTTACAGAGATAGGGAGGGAGGGGGTGAGGGAAGGATTTGAACAGGAGGATGAGAATTGTAGGGGCTGGAGCAGGTTACAGAGATAAGGAGGGAGGGGATGAGGGAGTGATTTCAACAGTTGGGTGAGAATTGAAGGGGCTGGTGGATGTTACAGAGATTGCGAGGGAGGGGGTGTGGGAGGGATTTGAACAGGAGGGTGAGAATTGTAGGGGCTGGAGGTTGTTTCAGAGATAGGGAGGAAGGTGGTGAGGGAGGGAGTTGAAAATGAAGATGAGAATTGTAGGGGCTGGTGATGGTTACAGAGATAGGGAGGGAGAGGTGTGAGAGAGGGATTTGAACAGGAGTATGAGAATTGTAGGGGCTGGAGGTGGTTACAGATACAGGGAGGGAGGGGGTGAGGGAGGGATTTGAACAGGAGGATGGGAATTGTAGGAGCTGGTGGAGTTTACAGAGACAGGGAGGGAGGGGGTGAGGGAGGGATTTGAATGGGAGGATGAGCATTGTAGCGGCTGGAGGAGGATACAGAGATAGGGAGGGAGGGGGTGAGGGACGGATTTGAACAGGAGGATGAAATTGTAGGGGCTGGAGGAGGTTACAGAGATAGGGAGGGAGGGGGTGAGGGAGGGATTTGAACAGGAGGTTGAGAATTGTAGGGGCTGGAGGAGGTTAAGGAGATAGTGAGGGGAGGATTTGAAAGGAGGATGAGATTTGTAGGGGCTGGAGGAGGTACAGAGATAAAGAGGGAAGGGGTGAGGAAGGGATTTGAACAGGAGGACGGATTTCCACGGGAGTGGAAAAGGAGGATGAGAATTGTAGGGGCTGGAGGAGTTTAAAGAGATATTGAGGGGAGGATTTGAAAGGAGGATGAGATTTGTAGGGGCTGGAGGAGGTACAGAGATAAAGAGGGAAGGGGTGAGGAAGGGATTTGAACAGGAGGATGTGAAATATAGGGCCTGGAGGAGGTTACAGAGATAGGGAGTGGGGGGTGAGGGAGGGATTTGAACAGGAGGATGAGAATTGTAGGGGCTGGAGGAGGTTACAGAGATAGGGAGGCAGGGGGTGAGGGAGGGATTTGAACAGGAGGATGGGAATTGTAGGAGCTGGTGGAGTTTACAGAGACAGGGAGGGAGAGGGTGAGGGAGGGATTTGAACAGGATGATGAGAATTGTAGCGGCTGGAGGAGGATACAGAGATAGGGAGGGAGGGGCCATGGAGGGAGTGGAAAAGGAGGATGAGAATTGTAGGGGCTGGAGGAGTTTAAAGAGATAGTGAGGGAGGGGGTGAGGGGAGGATTTGAAAGGAGGATGAGATTTGTAGGGGCTGGAGGAGGTACAGAGATATGGTGGGAAGGGGTGAGGAAGGGATTTGAACAGGAGGATGTGAAATATAGGGCCTGGAGGAGGTTACAGAGATAGGGAGTGGGGGGTGAGGGAGGGATTTGAATAGGAGGATGAGAATTGTAGGGGCTGGAGGAGGTTACAGAGATAGGGAGGCAGGGGGTGAGGAAGGGATTTGAACAGAAGGATGAGAATTGTAGGTGCTGGAGGAGGTTACAGAGATAGGCAGGGTGGGGATTAGGAAGAGATTTGAACAGGATGATGAGAATTGTAGGTGCGCGAGGAGGTTACAGAGATAGGGAGGGAGGGGGTGAGGGACGGATTTGAACAGGAGGATGAAATTGTAGGGGCTGGAGGAGGTTACAGAGATAGGGAGGGAGGGGGTGAGGGAGGGATTTGAACAGGAGGTTGAGAATTGTAGGGGCTGGAGGAGGTTACAGAGATAGGGAGGGTGGGGGTGAGGAAGGGATTTGAACAGGAGGATGAAATTGTAGGGGCTGGAGGATGTTACAGTGATAGGGAGGGAGGGGGTGAGGGAGGGATTTGAACAGGAGGATGAGAATTGTAGGGGCTGGAGGAGGTTACAGAGATAGGGAGGCAGTGGATGAGGGAGTGATTTGAACAGGAGGATGAGAATTGTAGGGGCTGGAGATTGTTACAGAGATAGGGAGGGAGGTGGTGAGGGAGGGAGTTGAACAGTGGGATGAGAAATGTAGGGGCTGGAGGAGGTTACATAGATTGGGAGGGAAGGAGTGAGGAAGGGATTTGAACAAGAGGATGAGAATTTTAGGGGCTGGAGGAGGTTACAGAGATAGGGAAGGAGGGGGTGAGGCAGGGATTTGAACATCAAAATGAGAATTGCTGGTGCTGGAGGTGGTTACAGAGATAGTGAGGGAGGGGTGTGAGGGAGGGAGTTGAGCAGGGGGATGAGTATTGTAGGGGCTGGAGGAGGTTACAGAGATAGGGAGGGAGGTGATGAGGGAGTGATTGGAACAGGAGGATGAGAATTGTAGGGGCTGGAGGAGGTTATAGATATAGGGAGGGAGGGGGTGAGGGAGCGATTTGAACAGGAGGATGAGAATTGTAGGGGCTGGAGGACGTTACTGAGATAGGGAGGGAGTGGATGAGGGAGGGATTTTAACAGGAGGATGTGAATTGTAGGGGCTGGAGGAGTTTACAGAGACAGGGAGTGAGGGAGTCAGGGAGGGATTTGAAGAGGAGGATGAGAGTTGTCGGGGCTGGAGGAGGTTACAGAGATAGGGAGGCAGGGGGTGGGGGAGGGATTTGAACAGGAGGAGGTGAATTGTAGGGGCTGGAGGAGGTTACAGAGATAGCGAAAGAGGGGGTGAGGGAGGAATTTGAACAGGAGAATGTGAATTGTAGTGGCTGGAGGAGGTTACAGAGATAGGGAGGGAGGACTGTGAGGGAGGGATTTGAATAGGAGTATGAGAATTGTAGAATCTGGAGGAGGTTACAGAGATAGGGGGGTGGGGGTGAGGGAGGCATTTGGACAGGAGGATGAGAATTGAAGGGGCTGGAGGAGGTTACAGACATAGGGAGGGCGTGGGTAAGGGAGGGATTTGAAAAGGTGGATGTGAATTGTAGGTGCTGGAGAAGGTTACTGAAATAGGGAAGTAGGGATGAGGGAGGGATTTGAACAGGAGGATGATAATTGTAGGGGCTGGAGGAGGTTACAGAGATAGGGAGGGAGGGGGTAAGGGAGGGATTTGAATAGGGGGATCAGAATTGAAGGGGCTGGAGTAGGTTACAGAGATAGGGAGGGAGGGGGTGATGGAGGGATTTGAACATGAAAATGAGAATTACAGGGGCTGGAGGTTGTTACAGAGATAGGGAGGGAGGGGTGTGAAGGAGGGATATGAACAGGAGTATGAGAATTGTAGGGGCTGGAGGAGGTTACAGAGTTAGGGAGGGAGGGGGTGAGGGAGGGATTTGAACAGAAGGATCAGAATTGTTGGGGTTGGAGTACGTTACAGAGATAGAGAGGGAGGGGCCATGGAGTGATTTGAACAGGAGGATGAGAATTGTAGGGGCTGGAGAAGGTTACAGAGATAGGGAGGGAGGGGGAGAGGGAGGGATTTGAACAGTAGGATTAGAATTGTAGGGGCTGGAGGAGGGTACAGAGATAGGGAGGGTGGGGGTTCGGAAGAGATTTGAACAGGAAGATGAGAATTGTAGGGGCAGGAGGAGGTTACAGAGATAGGGAGGGAGGGGGTGAGGGAGGGATTTTAACATGAAAATGAGAATTTTTGGGGCTGGAGGTGGTTACAGAAATAGGGAGGGAGGGCAGTGAGGGAGGTATTTGAATAGGAGGATGAGAATTGTAGGGGCTGGAGGAGGTTACAGAGATTGGGAGGGAGGGGTGAGGGAGGGTTTTGAACTGGAGGATGAGAATTGTTGGGGCTGGAGGAGGTTACAGAGATGGGGAGAAAAGGGATGAGGGAGTGATTGGAACAGGAGGATGAGAATTGTAGGGGCTGGAGGAGGTTACAGAGATAGGGAATGAGGGGGTGAGGGAGGGATTTGAACTGGTGGATGAGAATTGTAGGGGCTGGAGGAGGTTACAGAGATAGGGAGGGAGGGAGTGAGGGAGGGATATGAACAGGAGGATGAGAATTGTAGGGGCTGGAGGAGGTTACAGAGATTGGGACGGAGGGGGTGAGGGAGGGATTTGAACAGGAGGATGAGAATTGTAGGGGCTGGAGGAGGTTACAGAGATAGGGAGGGAGGGGGTGAGGAATGGATTTGAACAGGAGGATGAGAATTGTAGGAGCGGGAGGAGTTTACAAAGACAGGGAGGGCGGGGGTGAGGGAGGGATTTGAACAGGAGGTGGAGAATTGTAGGGCCTGGTGAAGGTTACAGAGATAGGGAGGGAGGGGGTGTGCGAGGGATTTGAACATGAAAATGAGAATTGTAGGGGCTGGAGGAGGTTACAGAGTTAGGGAGGGAGGGGGTGAGGGAGGGATTTGAAGGAGGATGAGAATTGTAGGGGCTGGAGGTATTTAAAGAGATAGGGAGGCAGGGGGTGCGGGAGGGATTTGAACAGGAGGATGAGAATTGTAGGGGCTGGAGGACGTTACAGAGATAGGGAGGGAGAGGCCATGGAGTGATTTGAACAGGAGGATGAGAATTGTAGGGGCTGGAGGAGGTTAGAGAGATAGGGAGGGAGGGGGTGAGGGAGGCATTTGAACAGGAGGTGGAGAATTCTAGGGGCTGGAGGAGGTTAAAGAGATAGGGAGGGGGGGTGTGAAGGAGGGATTTGAACTCGAGGATGAGAATTGTAGGGGCTGGAGGAGATTACAGAGATAGGGTGGGAGGGGTTGAGGGAGGGATTTCAACAGGAGGATGAGAAGTGTAGAAGCTGGAGGGGTTTACAGAGATAGGGAGGGAGGGGCTGAGGGAGGGATTTGAACTGGAGGATGAGAATTGTTGGGGCTGGAGGAGGTTACAGAGATGGTGAGGGAAGGGAAGAGGGAGTGATTGGAACAGGAGTATGAGAATTGTAGGGGCTGGAGGAGGTTACAGAGATAGGGAATGAGGGGGTGAGGGAGGGATTTGAACTGGAGGATGAGAATTGTAGGCGCTGGAGGAGGATACAGAGATAGGGAGGGATGGGGTGAGTGAGGGTTTTGAACAAAGGACTGAGAATTGTAATGGCTGGAGGAGGTTACAGAGATAGGGAGGGGGTGATGGAGGGATTGGAACAGGAGGATGAGAATAGTTGGAGCTGGAGGAGGTTACTGAGAGAGGGAGGGAGGGGTGAGTGAGGGATTGGAACAGGAGGAAGAGAATTGTAGGAGCTGGAGGAAGTTACCGAGATAGGGAGGGAGATGGTGAGGGAGAGATTTGAACAGGAGGATGAGAATTGTAGGGGTTGGAGGAGGTTACAGAGATAGGGAGGGAAGGGTTGAGGAAGTAATTCAAACAGTAGGGTGAGAATTGTAGGGGCTGGAGGAGGTTAAATAGATAGGGAGGGAGGTGATGAGGGAGGGATTTGAACTGGAAGATGAGAATTGTAGGGGCTGGAGGAGGTTACAGAGATAGGGAGGGAAGGGGTGAGGGAGGGATTTGAACAGGAGGATGAGAATTGCAGGGGCTGGAGGAGGTTACAGATATAGGGAGGGAGGGGTGAGGGAGGGATTTGAACGGGATGATGAGAATTGTACCGGCTGGAGGAGGTTGAAGAGATAGGGAGGTAGGGCGTGTGGGAGGGATTTGAACATGAGGTTGAGAATTGTATGGGCTGGAGGAGGTTAAAGAGATAGTGAGGGAGGGGGTGAGAGTGGGATTAGAACAGGAGGATGTGAAATGTAGGTCCTGGAGGAGGTTACAGAGATAGTGAGGGAGGGGTTGAGGGAGGGATTCGTACAGGAGGATGAGAATTGTAGGGGCTGGAGGAGGTAACCGAGAGAGGGAGGGAGGGGGTGAGGGAGGGATTTGAACAGGAGGTGGAGAATTGCAGGGTCTGGTGGACGTTACAGAGATAGGGAGGGAGGGGGTGAGGGAGGGATTTGAACAGGCGGATGAGAATTGTAGGGGCTGGAGGATGTTACAGAGATAGGGAGGGAGGGATTTGAACAGGAGGATTAGAATGGCAGGGGCTGGAGGAGGTTACAGAGATAGGGAGGGAGGGGGTTAGGGAGGGATTGGAGCAGGAGGATGAGAATTGTAGGGGCTGGAGGATGTTACAGAGATAGGGAGGGAGGGGCTGAGGGAGGGATTGGAACAGGAGGATGAGAATTGTAGGAGCTGGAGGAGGTTACAGAGATAGGGAGGCAGGGGGTGAGGGAGGGATTTGAACAGGAGGATGAGAATTGTAGGGACTGGGGGAGGTTACAGAGATAGGAAGGCAGGGGGTGAGGGAGCGATTTGAACAGGAGGATGAGAATTGTAGGGGCTGGAGGAGGTTACAGAGATAGGGAGGGAGGGAGTGAAGGAGGGATTTGAACAGGGGATGGGAAGTGTAGGGGCTGGAGGAGGTTACTGAGATAGGGAGGGAGTGAGGGAAGGATTTGAACTGCAGGATGAGAATTGTAGGGGCTGGAGGAGGTTAAAGAGATAGTGAGGGAAGGGGTGAGGGGGGGATTTGAACAGGAGGATGAGAATTGTGTGGGCTGGAGGCGGGTACAGAGATATGGTGGGAAGGGGTGAGGAAGGGATTTGAACAGGAGGATGTGAAATATAGGGCCTGGAGGAGGTTACAGAGATAGGGAGTGGGGGGTGAGGGAGGGATTTGAACAGGAGGATGAGAATTGTAGGGGCTGGAGGAGGTTACAGAGATAGGGCGGGAGGGGGTGAGTGAGGGATTGGAACAGGAGGATGAGAAGTGTAGGGGCTTGAGGCAGTTACAGAGATAGGGAGGGAGGGAGTGAGGGAGTGATTTGAACAGGAGGATGAGAATTGTAAGGGCTGGAGGACGTTACAGAGATAGGGAGTGGGGGGTGAGGGAGGGATTTGAACAGGAGGTGGAGAATTGTTGGGGCTTGAGGAGGTTACAGAGATAGGGAGGGAGGGGGTGAAGGAGGGATTTGAACATCAGGATGTGAATTGTAGATGCTGGAGGAGGTTACAGAGATAGGAAGGGAGGGGGTGAGGGAGAGATTTGAACAGGGGGATGATAATTGTAGGGGCTGTTGGAGGTTACAGAGATAGGGACGGAGGGTGTGAGCGAGGGATTTGAACAGAAGGATGAGAATTGTAGGGGCTGGAGGAGGTTACAGAGATAGGGAGGGAGGGTGTGAGGGAGGGAATTGAGCAGAAGATGAGTATTGTAGAGACTGGAGGAGGTTCCAGATATAGGGAGGGAGGGGGTGAGGGAGGGATTCGAACAGGAGGATGAGAATTGTAGGGTCTGGAGGAGGTTAAAGAGATAGGGAGGGAGGGGTTGAGGGAGGGATTTCAATAGGAGGATGAGAATTGTAGGGGCTGAAGGAGGTTACAGAGATAGGGAGGGAGGGCTGAGGGAGGGATTTGAAAAGGAGGATGTGAATTGTAGGGCCTGGAGGAGGTTATCGAGATAGGGAGGGAGGGATTGAGGGAGTGATTTGAACAGGAGGTTGAGAATTGTAGGGGCTGGAGGAGGTTACAGAGATAGGGAGGGATCTGGTGAGGGAGGGATTTGAATAGGAGGATGAGAATTGTAGGGGCAGGAGTAGGTTACAGAGATCGGGAGGGAGGGGGTGAGAGTGGGATTTGAACATGATAATGAGAATTGTAGGGGCTGGAGGAGGTTACAGAGATAGGGAGGGAGGGGGTGAGGGTGGGATTTGAACATGATAATGAGAATTGTAGTGGCTGGAGGAGGTTACAGAGATAGGGAGGGAGGGGCGTGAGGGAGGGATTTGAATCAGGAGTGGAAGAATTGTAGGGGCTGGAAGAGGTGACAGAGATAGGGAGGGACGGTGTGAGGGAGGGATTTGAACAGGAGGATGAGAATTGTAGGAGCTGGAGAAGATTACAGAGATAGGGAGGGAGGGGGCGAGGGAGGGATTTGAACAGGAGTTTGAGAATTGTAGCGGCTGGAGGAGGTTGCAGCGATGGGGAGGGAGAGGGTGTGAGGGAGGGATTTGAACAGGGGGATGAGAATTGTAGGGGCAGGAGTAGGTTACAGAGATACGGAGGGAGGGGGTGAGGGAGGTATTTGAACAGGGAATGAGAAGTGTAGGGTCTTGAGGCAGTTACAGAGATAGCGAGGGAGGGAGTGAGGGAGTGATTCGAACAGGAGGATGAGAATTGTAGGGGCTGGAGGAGGTTACAGAGATCGGGAGGGATGGTGTGAGGGAGGGTTTTGAACAGGAGGATGAGAATTGTAGCGGCTGGAGGAGGTTGCAGCGATAGGGAGGGAGGGCATGAGGGAGGGATTTGAACAGGAGGATGAGAATTGTAGGGTCTGGAGGAGGTTACAGAGAAAGGGAGGGATCGGGTGAGGAAGGGATTTGAACCTGAGGATGAGGATTGCAGAGACTGGAGGAGGTTACAGAGATACGGAGGGAGGGGGTGAGGGACGGATTTGAATAGGAGAATGAGATTTGAAGGTGCAGGAGGAGGTTACAGAGAAAGGGAGGGAGAAGGTGAGGGAGGGATTTGAATAGGAGGATGAGAATTGTAGGGGCTGGAGGAGTTTACAGAGATAGGGAGGGAGGGGGTGAGGGAGGGATTTGAACAGGGGGATGAGGATTGTAGGGGCAGGAGTAGGTTACAGAGATAGGGAGGGAGGGGGTGAGGGAGAGATTTGAACAGGAGGATGAGTATTGTAGGGGTTGGAGGAGGTTATAGAGATAGGGTGGGAAGGTTTGAGGGAGTAATTTGAACAGGAGGGAGAGAATTGTAGTGGCTGGAGGAGGTTACAGAGATAGTGAGGGAGGGGGTGTGGGAGGGGTTTGAAAAGGAGCATGAGAATTGTAGGGACTGGAGGAGGTCACATAGATTCGGACGGAGGGGTGAGGGAGGGATTTGAACGGGAGGATGGGAATTATAGGGGCTGGTGGAGTTTACAGAGATAGGGAGGGAGGGTCTGAGGGACGGATTTGAACAGGAGGATGAGAATAGTAGGGCTGGTGGAGGTTACAGAGATAGGGAGGTAGAGGTTGAGTTAAGGATTTGAACACGAAGATGAGAATTGTAGGGGCTGGAGGAAATTACAGAGACAGGGAGGGAGGGGTGTGAGGGAGGGATTTCAATCAGGAGTATGAGAATTGTAGGGGCTGGAGAAGGTTACAGAGATAGGGATGGAGGGGGTGAGGGAGGGATTTGAATAGGAGGATGAGAATTGTAGGGGCTGGAGGAGTTTACATAGACAGGGAGGGAGGGGGTGAGGGAGGGATATGAACAGGAGGATGAGAATTGTAGGGGCTGGAGGATGTTACAGAGATAGGGAGGGAGGGGGTGAGGGAGGGATTGGAACAGGAGGATGAGAATTGTAGGAGCTGGAGGAGGTTACAGAGATAGGGAGGGAGGGGGTGAGTGAGGGATTTGATCAAAAGGGTGAGAATTGTAGTGGCTGGAGGAGGTTACAGAGATAGGGAGGGAGGTGGTGACGGAGGGATTGGAACAGGAGGATGAGAATAGTAGGAGCTGGAGGAGGTCACAGAGAGAGGGAGGGAGGGGTGAGGGAGGGATTGGAACAGGAGGATGAGAATTGTAGGAGCTGGAGGAGGTTACAGAGATAGGGAGGGAGGGGGTGAGGGAGAGATTTGAACAGGAGGATGAGAATTGTAGGGGTTCGAGGAGGTTACAGAGATAGGGAGGGAAGGGTTGAGGGAGTAATTCGAACAGGAGGGTGAGAATTGTAGCGGCTGCAGGAGATTACATAGGTAGGGAGGGAGGGGGTGAGGGAGGGATTTGAACTGGAGGATGAGAATTGTAGGGCCTGGAGGAGGTTACAGAGATAGGGAGGGAGGGGGTGAGGGTGGGATTTGAACAGGAGGATGAGAATTGCAGGGGCTGGAGTAGGTTACAGAGATAGGGAGGGAGGGGTGAGGCAGGGATTTGAACAGGAGGATGAGAAATGTAGGGGCTGGAGGAGGTTACAGAGATAGGGAGGGAGGGTGTGAGGGAGGGTCTTGAACAGGAGAATGAGAATTGCAGGGGCTGGAGGAGGTTACAGAGATAGGAAGGGAGGGGTTGAGGGAGGGATTTGAACAGGAGGATGGGAATTGCAGGGGCTAGAGGAAGTAACAGAGAGAGGGAGGGAGGGAGGGAGGGGGTGAGGGAGGGAATTGAACAGGAGGATGAGAATTGTAGGGGCTGGAGGAGGTTACAGAGATAGGGAGGGAGGGTGTTAGGGAGGGATTGGAACAGGAGGATGAGAATTGTAAGGGCCGGAGGATGTTACAGAGATAGGGTGAGGGGGTGAGTGAGGCATTGGAACAGGAGGATCAGTATTGTAGGAGCTGGACGAGGTTACAGAGATAGGGAGGGAGGGGGTGAGGGAGGGATTGGAACAGGAGGATGAGAATAGTGGGAGCTGGAGGAGGTTACAGAGAGAGAGATGGAGGTGTGAGGGAGTGATTGGAACAGGAGGATGAGAATTGTAGGAGCTGGAGGAGGTTACAGAGATAGGGTGGGAAGGGTGAGGGATGGATTTGAACAGCAGGATGACAACTGTAGAGACTGGAGGAGTTTACAGAGATAGGGAGGGACGGGGTGAGGGAGGGATTTGAACAGGAGGATGAGATTTGTAGGGTCTGGAGGAGCTTACAGAGATAGAGAGGGAGCGAGTGATGGAGGGAATTGAACAGCAGGATGAGAATTGTTGGGGCTAGAGGAGGTTACAGAGATAGGGAGGGAGGGGGTGAGGGAGGGATTTAAACAGGAGGATGAGAATTGTAGGAGCTGAAGGAGGTTACTGAGATAGGGAGGAAGGGGGTGAGGGAGGGATTTGAACAGGAGGGTGAGAATTGTAGGGGCTGGAGTAGATTACAGAGATAGGGAGGGAGGGGGTGAGGGAGGTATTGGAACAGGAGGGTGAGAATTGTAGAGGCTGGAGAAGGTTACATAGATTGGGAGGGAGCGGTGAGGGAGGGATTTGAACAGGAGGATTTGAATTGTAGGGGCTGGAGGAGGTTACAGAGAGAGGGAGGTTGGGGGTGAGGGAGGGATTGGAACAGGAGGATGAGAATTGTAGGGGCTGGAGGAGGTTACAGAGATAGGGAGGGAGGGGGTGAGGGAGGGATTTGAACAGGAGGGTGAGAATTGTACGGGCTGGAGGAGGTTACAGAGATAGGGAGGGAGGGGGTGAGGGAGGGATTGGACCAGGAGGATGAGAATAGTAGGAGCTGGAGGAGGTTACAGAGAGAGGGAGGGAGGGGCGAGGGAGGGATTGGAACAGGAGGGTGTGAATTGTAGGGGCTGGAGGAGGTTACAGAGATAGGGAGGGAGGGGGTGAGGGAGGGATTTGAACATGAAGATGAGAATTGTAGGGGCTGGAGGAGGTTACAGAGATAGGGAGGAAGGGGTGTGAGGAAGGGATTTGAACAGGAGGATGGGAATTGTAGGGGCTGGAGTAGGTTACAGAGATAGGGAGGGAGGGGGTGAGGGGGGGATTTGAACATGAAGATGAGAATTGTAGGGGCTGAAGGAGGTTACAGAGATAGAGGGTAAGAGCAGAGATGTTAACGTGCAGCCCACAGTGGGCGAATAGTTTAAAGAAGGAGCATGTTGCCTCTAAAAGGTGGTATTTTCAGATGGGTTGGAAGTGCACAGTCAGGCAGTGTGTGAGTATAAGTGAAGGCTGACCTCCTTTATCCCAGGATCAAATCCTACTGCCGGCTTGTCATCAAATGGAGTAACAGTTGTGCTAGAGATCTCTCTCACCCTTTCTCTGATCTCTCTCTCTATATCTATCTCTCTCTCTGCTTCTCTCCATGGCTCCCTCCCTCTCTCTCTCTCGCTCTCTGTGAGTTCTGTCTGCCTGTCTCTCTCTCTGTTTCTCTCTCTCAGTCTCTCTCTCTCTGCCTCTGTCCCTCTCTCTCTCTCTCTCTCTGTCTCCCTGTCTCTCCCTCTCTGTCTGTCTGTATTCGCCTCTCTTTGACTCTCTCTCTCTCTGTAGGTCTCTCTCTCTGACTGTCCCTCTCTGACTGTCCCTCTCTGACTGTCCCTATCTGACTGTCCCTCTCTCTCTCTGTCTGTCTGTCTCTCTCTCTGTCTGTCTCTTTCTCTCTCTATCTCTCTCTTTGCATTTTCCGTCTCTCTGTCTCCCTCTCTGTCTTGCTCTTTTTTGTTCTTTCTTTACCTCTCTCTCTGTCCCTGTCCCTGTCTGTCTGTCTGTCTCTCTCTGTCTCTATCTATCGTTCCCTCTATCTGCCTCTCTGTCTGTCTCTCTCTGTCTCTATCTATCGTTCCCTCTATCTGCCTCTCTGTCTGTCTCTCTCTGTCTCTATCTATATTTCCCTCTATCTGTCTCTCTGTCTGTCTCTCTCTGTCTCTATCTATCTTTCCCTCTATCTGTCTCTCTGTCTGTCTCTCTCCGTCTCTATCTATCTTTCCCTCTATCTGTCTCTCTGTCTGCCTCACTAGCCTATTGCTAACTAAACACAAGTTTGATTCAATCGAAAGTCATTATTGAAGGTATAACATCATTAGGTTGCTAAAATACTGAGACCGAGATCCAGTAACTAAGAGATCACTCACCGGTAACATTGATCTCCACAAAGTTACTCCGGGGTGACTCATACACTTTCCCTTTCACCGTTTTCTCAAAATTGCAGCTGTATTCCCCACTATCCTCTGGTTCGAGATCTTTCATGGTCAAGATGACTGACCGTTCAGAGTCTGAGACATTCCGGGTCTCTACCGGCTTTTTGCCACGTTTCTTGTACAAGTGGGAGATGGGGATTGGGTAGCTGGTGGTGCAGTTAAACTGAACTCGTTCCCCCACTGTCACCACACCAGAGACCGTCTCTATAGAGAGTGTGGGCTTTGGAAGTTTATCTGCAATAAATAGAACACACGGTGCAAAGAAAAAACATTTGTGAATATGTGGACGTGACTGGGAAATAAATCACATTGTCCTTGGTTAGAAACATGGGGCTTGGGTGAGGAGCCATGGAGGGATTTGAACAGGAGGATGAGAATTGCAGGGGCTCGAGGAGGTTACAGAGATAGGGAGGGAGGGGGTGAGAGAGGGATTTGAACAGGAGGATGAGAATTGTAGGGGCTGGAGGAGGTTACAGAGATAGGGAGGGAGGGGGTGAGGGAGTGGTTTGAACAGGAGGATGAGAATTGTAGAGGCTGGAGGAGGTGATAGAGATAGAGAGGGAGGGGGTGAGGGAGGGATTTGAACAGGAGGATGAGAATTGTAGGGGTGGAGGATTTTACAGAGATAGGGAGGGAAGGGGGTGAGTGTCAATGGAGAGGTCTAAACAGGAGGGTGAGAATTGTAGGGTTTGGAGGAGGTTATAGAGATATGGAGGGAGGGGGGTGAGGGAGGGATTTGAAAAGGAGGGTGAGAATTGTAGGGGCTAGAGGAGGTTACAGAGATAGGGAGGGAGGGGGTGAGGGAGGGATTTGAACAGGAGGGTGAGAATTGTAGGGGCTGGAGGATGTTACAGAGATAGAGAGGGAGGGGGTGAGGGAGGGATTTGAACAGGAGGATGAGAATTGTAGGGGCTGGCGGAGGTTACAGAGATAGAGAGGGAGGGGGTGAGGGATGGATTTGAACAGGTGGATGAGAATTGTAGGGGCTGGAGGATTTTACAGAGATAGGGAGGGAGGGGGCGAGTGTCAATGGAGGGGTCTAAACAGGAGAATGAGAATTGTAGGGTTTGGAGGAGGTTACAGAGATATGGAGGGAGGGGGTGAGGGTGGGATTTGAACAGGAGGGTGAGAATTGTAGGGGCTGGAGGAGGTTACAGAGATAGGGATGGAGGGGGTGTGGGAGGGATTTGAACAGGAGGGTGAGAATTGTAGGGGCTGGAGGAGGTTACAGAGATAGGGAGGGAGGGGGCGAGTGTCAATGGAGGGGTCTAAACAGGAGGGTGAGAATTGTAGGGTTTGGAGGAGGTTACAGAGATATGGAGGGAGGGGGTGAGGGAGGGATTTGAACAGGAGGGTGAGAATTGTAGGGGCTGGAGGAGGTTACAGAGATCGAGAGGGAGTGGCCATGGATGGGTTTGAAAACTGGCTAATATTTTTACGTTTGAAGGCATTATGCACCTTTCACACTCATTTCCACGGACTCGCTGCGGAGTGATATATAACCTGTCCCTTTCACCATTTTCTCAAAGCCACAGGAGTAATTCCCGGTATCATTGGGGTCGAGGTCTGTCATGGTGAAGATGACTGGCCAGTCAGACACTGGGACATTCCTGCTATCAATAGGTTCATTGTCAGGTCCTCTATACAGGTGGGAGATGAGACTTGGGTAGTTGGTGATGTAGTTAATGTGAACTTGTACCCCCACGGTGAACACACGAGAGGCAGGGTCTACAGAGACTGTGGGCTTTGGAACCAGCTCTGTCATAAACAGACTGCGTGCAGCATAACAGATCTGTTATTAATAGCGAGAAGCCAGCGGGAAATTAGGAGAGTGAGCTTGGAAAGGATACAGTGCAGGTACAGCCACAATCTCAACAGGGATTGGAGGGATCAGTTAGATGGTGAGATAAGAGAAACAGAACTGTTTCTGCTGGGAGAAGGGAAGGTCAAGGGGACATTGAATGCAGTTGTTCAAAGTCAAGGAGCATTTCGATAGGGCAGTTCAGGGGACACTATTTCCAGCTGGATTAACAGTTCCAACAACACAGAAGAAGCTCGGCACCATCCAGGACAAAGCAGCCCCGCTGGATTGACACCCCATCCACAATCATTCACTCCCTCCACCACCGACGCACAGTAGCAGCAGTGTGTGTACCATCTACAAGATGCACTGCAGCAACTCACCAAGGCTCCTTAGACAGCACCTTCCAAACCCATGACCACTACCATCTACAAGGACAAGGGCAGCAGACACATGGGAACACCACCACCTGGAAGTTCCCCTCCGAGCCACTCACCATCCTGACTTGGGAATATATCGGCCGTTCCTTCACTGTCGCTGGGTCAAAATCCTGGAACTCCCTCCCTAACAGCGCTGTGGGTGTACCTACACCACGGGGACAAAATCCTGGAACTCCCTCCCTAACAGCACTGTGGGTGTACCTACACCACACGGAGAAAATCCTGGAACTCCCTCCCTAACAGCACTGTGGGTGTACCTACTCTACAGACACAAAATCCTGGAACTCCCTCCCTAACAGCACTGTGGGTGTACCTACACCACACGGACAAAATCCTGGAACTCCCTCCCTAACAGCACCGTGGGTGTACCTACTCTACAGACACAAAATCCTGGAACTCCCTCCCTAACAGCACTGTGGGTGTACATACACCACACAGACAAAATCCTGGAACTCCCTCCCTAACAGCACTGTGGATGTACCTACACCACATGGACAAAATGCTGGAACTCACTCCCTAACAGCACTGTGGGTGTAAATACACCACAGGGACAAAATCCTGGAACTCCTTCCCTAACAGCGCTGTGGGTGTACCTACACAACAGGGACAAAATCCTGGAACACCCTCCCTAACAGCGCCGTGGGTGTACCTACACCACAGGGACAAAATCCTGGAGCTCCCTCCCGAACAGCACTGTGGGTGTACCTACACCACAGTGACAAAACCCTGGAACTCCCTCCCTAACAGCACTGTGGGTGTACATACACCACTGGGGCTGCAGCGGTTGAAGAAGGCAGCTCACCACCACCTTCTCAAGGGGCAATTAAGGATGGGCAATAAATGCTGCCCTGGCCAGCGACACCCAAGGACCACGAAAGAAAAAAATAAAGCTGCAGCAATGACAGTGATGGGGATTAAATGAGAAGGGTGGGTTGGCTGATGCCCCACAAAACTTGTGAGGGATCAGCTCTCTCAGTGAGGGACACTTATACAGTCTCTGTGTGAAGGGACTCCTCTCTCAGTGAGATACACTGATACAGTCTCTGTGTGATGGGACTCCTCTCCCGGTGAGATACACTGATACAGTCTATGTGTGAAGGGACTCCTCTCTCAGTGAGATACACTGATACAGTCTATGTGTGAAGGGACTCCTCTCTCAGTGAGATACACTGATACAGTCTCTGTGTGAAGGGACTCCTCTCTCAGTGAGATACACTGATACAGTCTCTGTGTGAAGGGACTCCTCTCTCAGTGAGATACACTGATACAGTCTCTGTGTGAAGGGACTCCTCTCTCAGTGAGATATACAGATACAGTCTCTGTGTGAAGGGTCTCCTCTCTCAGTGAGATACACTGATACAGTCTCTGTGTGAAGGGACTCCTCTCTCAGTGAGGGACACTGATACAGTCTCTGAGTGAAGGGACTCCTCTCTCAGTGAGATATACAGATAGTCTCTGTGTGAAGGGTCTCCTCTCTCAGTGAGATACACTGATACAGTCTCTGAGTGAAGGGACTCCTCTCTCAGTGAGATATACAGATACAGTCTCTGTATGAAGGGTCTCCTCTCTCAGTGAGAAACACTGATACAGTCTCTGTGTGAAGGGACTCCTCTCTCAGTGAGATACACTGATACAGTCTCTGTGTGAAGGGACTCCTCTCTCAGTGAGATACACTGATACAGTCTCTGTGTGATGGGACTCCTCTCTCAGTGAGATACACTGATACAGTCTCTGTGTAAAGGGACTCCTCTCTCAGTGAGATACACTGATACAGTCTCTGTGTGATGGGACTCCTCTCTCAGTGAGATACACTGATACAGTCTGAGTGAAGGGACTCCTCTCTCAGTGAGGGACACTGATACAGTCTCTGTGTGAAGGGACTCCTCTCTCAGTGAGGGACACTGATACAGTCTCTGTGTGAAGGGACTCCTCTCTCAGTGAGGGACACTGATACAGTCTCTGAGTGAAGGGACTCCTCTCTCAGTGAGATATACAGATACAGTCTATGTGTGAAGGGTCTCCTCTCTCAGTGAGATACACTGATACAGTCTCTGTGTGAAGGGACTCCTCTCTCAGTGATGTACACTGATACAGTCTCTGTGTGAAGGGACTCCTCTCTCAGTGAGATACACTGATACAGTCTCTGTGTGAAGGGACTCCTCTCTCAGTGAGATACACTGATACAGTCTCTGTGTGAAGGGACTCCTCTCTCAGTGAGGGACATTGATACAGTCTCTGTATGATGGGAGTGCTCTCTGTGAGATGCTCCTATACAGTCTCTCTGTGTGCCGTCTCCTCTCTCAGTGTGATACATATTTCGAAGTAATGCCTATTTTGCCATCTGATCTTTTGCACTTCCTGTTGTCCACTCTAAGTCTCGGGTTCATTTAGGACATCTCAGTCAACTCTCACTACCAGGAATATTCAGTTTGATGAGAGAGGGGCGCAATGCTGTTTTCCAGTTTGAACATACAAAGATTAAATTGAAGGGAGGTGATCTGGCCTATCAATGGTTCTGGCATAATAATTGATGACACAGTTATCATTGATAGGATTGTGGATAATTCAAGGGTAGAATTTAAGATAGCTAGCGTTAATGAAATGCAAAACTGGAAATTGCTGGCAGTTTGTTGTTTACACAAACAGAGTTGTGATTTCGACCTGAGTGACCCTGTGGTAGAAACAGTTTCAATAAGAGGAGTGGAATGCGGATTGTTAAATGCTGAAAGGATGGTGGTGGATGTCGTCCTGCTATTGCTGCTGGAGGCGGTGCTGGGGCATTAGCGCTATCAGGAACAGTGAGGGGAATTGATTGGAGATCTCTTTCAAAGAGACAGCACAGTCACGAGGGGCCGAAGGGCCTATTGCTTAGCTGTGCTATTCTGTGATTCTGAGTGTTATTTGGTGAGTGAGAATGCCGGTGTGTCTCCCTTACCTGTTACAATTAGCTGCACCGAATCACTGTATGGGGAACATGCCCAGGTCCTGTTGTTCTCGAAGTATTTTCGATATTTACAGGTGTAGCCGTTATTACCTTTCCACTTTATATCAGCCTCAAGCTTCACTTTGGCGGTGTAGTTTACTTCACTAACATAGGGTGATAGCTCTTCGAGATACCTGTAAATTTCCACATTGCAGAGGGTGAGAGGGAAACGACAGACGAGTGGAACCTCTTCTCCCGGTAGAATAACACTCGATGGTGGATCCAGAGACAGGATGGGTTGTGGTAATGGATCTGAAACAGCAATAATATATCAGGCACGGCAGGTTTCATATAAGCATTCTTGTTCAAATGTCATAATAAAACACCTCTGCTGGATCCACATCCACGCCCGCCTGACAATGTTCACCCAACCAGCAAGCGACAAATAGACCAGAAGGGGTCGAATGTCAGATTTAAATCCCGCACTATTTCACTCTGCGCTGACTTCAATAATGTGTGAAATCGGGTGGGGTGTGAAACTAGAGGCGTAATGTTCCGTAACGGCTCGCCCTCGCAACCATTGTGTGAGTCAAGCCTGTTCTGCCTCTCAGTGAGATCTCAGCTGATCTGTGGCCCAATTCTACATTTCACCGTTGTCCCCATAGATCAACAGATATCAATAGTTATACCAACCTCAGATTCATAATGAACAAATAATTCAGCATCAGTTTTCATTTGTGGGAGAGGTTTCCAAACCTCAGCATCATCTTGTGTTTAGAAGTTTTTCATCACAACGCTTATGACATATCTTGATCT
>NW_027597075.1:2500-105763 GCF_964194155.1 Cetorhinus maximus
TGTGTTACGGTGAAGGATGAGGGGTATATCAGAGGGTGTTACAGTGAGGGGTGTAGGGTGTATCAGAGAGTGTTACAGTGAGGGGTGTGGGGTATATAAGAGTGTTACAGTGAGGGGTATGGGGTATACCAGAGTGTTACAGTGAGGGGTGTGGGGTATACCAGAGTGTTACAGTGAGGGGTGTGGGGTATATCAGTGTGTTACGGTGAAGGATGAGGGGTATATCAGAGTGTTACAGTGAGTAGTGTGGTGTATATCAGACTGTAACAGTGCGGAATGTGAAGTATATCAGAAAGTGTTACAGTGAGGGTGAGGGGTATATCGAAGAGTGTTACAGTGAGGAGTGTGAGGTATATCAGAATGTTAAAGTAAGGGGTGTGGGGTATATCAGAATATTACAGTGAGGGATGTGAGTATATCAGAGTGTTACAGTGAGGAATGTGGGATATATCAGAGTGTTACAGTGAGGGGTATATCAGGGTGTTAAAGTGAGAGCTATGGGGTATATCAGAGTATTACAGTGAGGTGTGTGGGGTTATATCAGAGTGTTTTTTTAATTCATTCATGGGATGTGGGCGTTGCTGGCTGGGCCAGCATTAGTTACCCATCCCTAGTTGCCCTTGAGAAGGTGGTGGTGAGATGCCTTCTTGAACCGCTGCAGTCCGTGTGGTGTAGGTACACCCACAGTGCTGTTAGGGAGGGAGTTCCAGGATTTTGACCCAGCGACAGTGAAGGAACGGCGATATATTTCCAAGTCAGGATGGTGAGTGGTTTGGAGAGGAACTTCCAGGTGGTGGTGTTCCCATGTGTCTGCTGCCCTTGTCCTTTGAGACGGTAGCAGTTGTGGGTTTGGAAGTTGTTGTCTAAGGAGCCTTGGTGAGTTCCTGCAGTGCATCTTGTAGATGGTACACACTGCTGCTACTGTGTGTCGGTGGTGGAGGGAGTGAATGTTTGTGGGTAGGGTTCCAATCAAGCAGGCTGCTTTGTCCTGGATGGTGTTGAGCTTCTTGAGTGTTGTTGGAGCTGCACTCACCCGGGCAAGTGGGGAGTATTCCATCACACTCCCGACTTGTGCCTTGTAGATGGTGGTCAGGTTTTGTGGAGTCAAGAGGTGAGTTACTCGCTGCAGGATTCCTAGCCGTCAACCGGCTCTTGTAGCCACAGTATTTATATGGCTAGTCCAGTTCAGTTTCTGGTCAATGGTAAACCCCAGGATGCTGATATTGGGAGATTCAGTGATAGTAATGCCACTGACTGTCAAGGGACGATGGTTAGATTGTCTCTTGTTGGAGATGGTTTTTGTCTGGCAGTTGTGTGGTGCGAATGTTACTTGCCACTTGTCAGCCCAAACCTGGATATTGTCCAGGTCTTGCTGCATTTGGACATGGACTGCTTCAGTATCTGAGGAGTCGTGAATGCTGCTGAATGTTGAGCAATCAACAACGAACATTCCCACTTCTGACCTTATGATGGAGGGAAGGTCATTGATGAAGCAGCGGAAGATGGTTGGGTCTAGGACACTACCCTGAGGAACTCCTGCTGTGATGTCCTGGAGCTGAGATGACTGACCTCCAACAACCACAGCTTCCTTTGTGCTAGGTATGAATCCAACCAGCGGAGAGTTTTCCCCCTGATTCCCATTCACTCCAGTTTTGCTCGGGCTCCTTGATGCCACACTCGGTCAAATGCTGCCTTGATGTCAAGGGCAGTCACTCTCACCTCACCTCGGGAGTTCAGCTGATTTGTCCATGTTTGAACCAAGGCTGTAATGTGGTCAGGAGCTGAGTGGCCCTGGCGGAACCCAAACTGGGCGTCAGTGAGCAGGTTATTGCTAAGCAAGTGCCCCTTGATAGCACTGTTGATGACCCCTTCCATTATTTTACTGATGATGGAGAGTAGACTGATGGGGTGGTAACTGGCCAGGTTGGATTTGTCCTGCTTTTTGTGTACAGGACAAACCTGGGCAATTTTCCACATAGCCGGGTAGATGCCAGTGTTGTAGCTGTACTGGAACAGCTTGGCTAGGGGTGCGGCAAATTCTGGAGCACCATTCTTCAGTACCATTGTCAGAATATTGTCAGGGCCCATAGCCTTTGCACTATCCAGTGCCTTCAACCGTTTCTTGATATCACGTGGAGTGAATCGAATTGGCTGAAGACTGGCATCTGTGATGCTGGGGACCTCTGGAGGGGGCTGAGATGGATCATCCACCCAGCACTTCTGGCTGAAGATTGTTGCAAATGCTTCAGCTTTATCTTTGGCAAGGATGTGTTGGGCTCCCCCAACATTGAGGATGGGGATACTTGTGGAGCCTCCTCCTCCAGTGAGTTGTTTAATTGTCCACCACCATTCACAACTGGATATGACAGGGCTGCAGAGGTTAGATCTGATCCATTGGTTGTGGAATCACTTAGCTCTGTCGATTGCTTACTGCTTATGCTGTTTGGCACACAAGTAGTCCTGTGTTGTAGCTTCACCTGGTTGACACCTCATTTTTGGGTATGCCTGGTGCTGCTCCTGGCATGCCCTCCTGCACTCTTCATTGAACCCCAGGGTCCATCCCCTGGCTTGAAGGTAATGGTAGAGTGGGGGATGTGCCTGGCCATGAGGTTACAGATAGTGGTTGTGTACAATTTTGCTGCTGTTGATGGTCAACAGCACTTCATGATTGCCCAGTCTTGAGTTACTAGATCCATTCAAAATCTATCTATTTAGCACGATGGTAGTGCTACACAACACGATGGAGGGCATCCTCAATGTGAAGGTGGGACTTCGTCTCCACAATGACTGTGCGGTGGTCGCTCCTACTGATACTGTCATGGACAGATGCATCTGCGGCAGGCAGGTTGGTGAGGATGAGGTCAAGTATGTTTTTCCCTCTTGTTGGTTCCCTCACCACCTGCTGCAAACTCAGCCTGAGAGCTAAGTCCTTTAGGGCTCAGCCAGCTCGATCTGTAGTGGTGCTACTGAGCCACTCTTGGAGATGGACATTGAAGTCCGTCTGGACCCAGAGTACATTCTGTGCCCTTGCCACCCTCAGTGCTTCCTCCAAGTGGTGTTCAACATGGAGGAGCACTGATTCATCAGCTGAGGGAGGGCGGTACGTGGTAATCAGCAGGAGGTTTCCTTGCCCATGTTTGACCTGATGCCTTGAGACTTCATGGGGTCCGGAATCAAAGTTGAGGATTCCCAGGGCAACTGCCTCCCAATTGTATACCACTGTGCCGCCACCTCTGCTGTGTTTGTCCTGCTGTTGGTACATGGTGGAGTCTGGGACATTGTCTGTAATGATTCTGTATGTATGACTGTGTCAGGCTGTTGCTTGCCTAGTCTGGGAGACAGCTCTCCCAATTTTGACACAAGCCCCAGATGTTAGTAAGGAGGACTTTGCAGGGTCGACTGGGCTGCTATTGCCGTTGTCATTCTCGATGAGTACGTTGATGCCGGGTGGTCCATCTCGTTCCATTCCTCATCCAATTTTCTGTCACGCTTTGATATAACTGAGCAGCTTGCTAGGTCATTACAGAGTCACCCACAATGCAATCACATGGAGGCTCGATTTCATTCCCGAAAGGGCATTAGTGAACTCGTAGATTTTTATGACGATCGACAAAGGTTTCATGGTCATCATCAGACTTTTCATTCCAGACTTTTATTGAATTCAAATTCCACCATCTGCCGTGGTGGGATTCGAACCTGAGACCCCCCCACCCAGAGCATTACCCTGGGTCTCTGGATAACTAATCCAGTGACAATACTACTACGCCACTGTGAGGGTATACAGTGAGATGTGTGGGGTATATCAGAGTGTTACAGTGAGATGTGTGGGGTATATCAGAGAGTGTCACAGTGAGGGGTGTGGGGTATATCAGAGAGTGTTACAGTGAGGGGTGTGGGGTATATCAGAGAGTGTTACAGTGAGGAGTGTGGGGTATATCAGAGAGTGTTACAGTGAGGGGTGTGGGGTATATCAGAGAGTGTTACAGTGAGGGGTGTGGGGTATATCAGAGAGTGTTACAGTGAGGGGTGTGGGGTATATCAGAGAGTGTTACAGTGAGGGTTGTTGGGTATATCAGAGAGTGTTACAGTGAGGGGTGTGGGGTATATCAGAGAGTGTTACAGTGAGGGGTGTGGGGTATATCAGAGAGTGTTACAGTGAGGGGTGTGGGGTATATCAGAGAGTGTTACAGTGAGGGGTGTGGGATATATCAGAGATTGTTACAGTGAGGGTTGTTGGGTATATCAGAGAGTGTTACAGTGAGGGGTGTGGGGTATATCAGAGAGGGTTACAGTGAGGGGTGTGGGGTATATCAGAGAGTGTTACAGTGAGGGGTGTGGGGTATATCAGAGAGTGTTACAGTGAGGGGTGTGGGGTATAACAGAGAGTGTTACAGTGAGGGGTGTGGGGTGTATCAGAGGGTGTTACAGTGAAGAGTGTGGGGCATATCAGAGAGTGTTACAGTGAGGGGTGTGGGGTATATCAGAGTGTTACAGTGAGGGGGTGTGGCATGTATCCAAGTGTTACAGTGAGGGGTGTGGGTTATATCAGAGTGTTACAGTGGGGGGATGTGGAGTATATCCAAGCGTTACAGTGAGGGTTTGAGGTACATTAGGGTATTACAGTGAGGGGAGTCGTGTATATCCAAGTGTTACAGTGAAGGGTGTGGTGTATATCGGAATCTAACAGTGAGGTACTTGGGGTATATCAGGGTGTTACTGTGAAGAGTGTGGGGTATATCAGAGAGTGTTACAGTGAGGGGTGTGGGGTATATCAGAGATTGTTACAGTGAGGGCTGTGGGGTATAACAGAGTGTTACAGTGAGGGGTGTGGGGTATATCAGAGAGTGTTACAGTGAGGGGTGTGGGGTATATCAGAGGGTGTTACAGTGAAGAGTGTGGGGTATATCAGAGAGTGTTACAGTGAGGGGTGTGGGGTATATCAGAGGGTGTTACAGTGAGGAGTGTGGGGTATATCAGAGAGTGTTACAGTGAGGGGGTGTGGGGTATATCAGAGAGTGTTACAGTGAGGGGTGTGGGGTATATCAGAGTGTTACAGTGAGGGATGTGGGGTATATCAGAGATTGTTACAGTGAGGGGTGTGGGGTATATCAGAGTGTTACAGTGAAGAGTGTGGGGTATATCAGAGAGTGTTACAGTGAGGGGTGTGGGGTATATCAGAGTGTTACAGTGAGGGATGTGGGGTATATCAGAGATTGTTACAGTGAGGTGTGTGGGGTATATCAGAGTGTTACAGTGAGGAGTGTGGGGTATATCAGAGATTGTTACAGTGAGGGGTGTGGGGTATATCAGAGAGTGTTACAGTGAGGGGTGTGGGGTATATCAGAGAGTGTTACAGTGAGGAGTGTGGGGTATATCAGAGATTGTTACAGTGAGGGGTTTGGGGTATATCAGAGAGTGTCACAGTGAGGGGTGTGGGGTATATCAGAGAGTGTTACAGTGAGGTGTGTGGGGTAAATCAGAGTGTTACAGTGAGGGGTGTGGGGTATATCAGAGAGTGTTACAGTGAGGGGTGTGGGGTATATCAGAGTGTTACAGTGAGGGGTGTGGGGTATATCAGAGGGTGTTACAGTGAAGAGTGTGGGGTATATCAGAGATTGTTACAGTGAGGGGTGTGGGGTATATCACAGTGTTACAGTGAAGAGTGTGGGGTATATCAGAGATTGTTACAGTGAGGGGTGTGGGGTATATCAGAGAGTGTTACAGTGAGGGGTGTGGGGTATATCAGAGAATGTTACAGTGAGGAGTGTGGGGTATATCAGAGAGTGTTACAGTGAGGGGTGTGGGGTATATCAGAGAGTGTTACAGTGAGGAGTGTGGGGTATATCAGAGAGTGTTACAGTGAGGGGTGTGGGGTATATCAGAGAGTGTTACAGTGAGGGTTGTTGGGCATATCAGAGATTGTTACAGTGAGGGGTGTGGGGTAAATCAGAGAGTGTTACAGTGAGGAGTGTGGGGTATATCAGAGAGTGTTACAGTGAGGGTTGTTGGGTATATCAGAGAGTGTTACAGTGAGGGTTGTGGGGTATATCAGAGAGTGTTACAGTGAGGGTTGTTGGGTATATCAGAGAGTGTTACAGTGAGGGTTGTGGGGTATATCAGAGAGTGTTACAGTGAGGGGTGTGGGGTATATCAGAGAGTGTTACAGTGAGGGTTGTTGGGTATATCAGAGAGTGTTACAGTGAGGGTTGTGGGGTATATCAGAGAGTGTTACAGTGAGGGTTGTTGGGTATATCAGAGAGTGTTACAGTCAGGAGTGTGGGGTATATTAGAGTGTTACAGTGAGGGGTGTGGGGTATATCAGAGAGTGTTACAGTGAGGGTTGTGGGGTATATCAGAGAGTGTTACAGTCAGGAGTGTGGGGTATATCAGAGAGTGTTACAGTGAGGGGTGTGGGGTGTATTAGAGTGTTACAGTGAGGGGTGTGGTGTATACCAGAGAGTGTTACAGTGAGGGGTGTGGGGTGTATTAGAGTGTTACAGTGAGGTGTGTGGGGTATATCAGAGAGTGTTACAGTGAGGAATGTGGGGTATATCAGAGAGTGTTACAGTCAGGGGCGTGGGGTATATTAGAGTGTTACAGTGAGGGGTGTGGGGTGTATTAGAGTGTTACAGTGAGGGGTGTGGTGTATACCAGAGTGTTACAGTGACGGGCGTGGGGTATATCAGAGTGTTACAGTGAGGTGTGTGGAGTATATCAGAGAGTTACAGTGAGGAGTGTGGGGTATATCAGAGAGTTACAGTGAGGAGTGTGGGGTATATCAGAGAGTGTTACAGTGAGGAGTGTGGGGTATATCAGAGAGTGTTACAGTGAGGGGTGTGGGGTATATCAGAGAGTGTTACACTGAGGGGTGTGGGGTATGACAGTGAATGTTACAGTGAGGGGTGTCGGGTTTACCACAGTGCGTTATAGTGATGGGTGTGGCATGTATCAGAGAGTATTACAGTGAGAGCTGTGGGGTATATCAGTGTGTTACAGTAAGGGTTGTGGGGTATATCAGTGTGTTACAGTGAGGGCTGTGGGGTATATCAGTGTGTTACAGTGAGAGCTGTGGGGTATATCAGTGTGTTACAGTGAGAGTTGTGGGGTATATCAGTGTGTTACAGTAAGGGTTGTGGGGTATATCAGTGTGTTACAGTGAGAGCTGTGGGGTATATCAGTGTGTTACAGTGAGGGGTGTGGGGTATATCAGTGTGTTACAGTGAGGGCTATGGGGTATATCAGTGTGTTACAGTAAGGGTTGTGGGGTATATTCGAGACTGTTACAGTTTATCAGATTCTCTGAGTGAGAGGCACATTGTTGTGTTATGTTGAGGGGTGAGGTAGTGTATTTTTATGGATGATTTAACATGTCAGTGTGTTCTGGAGTGAGGTATGTGTTTATACATTGGATTTTGGTGAGGGCAGTAGTACAGATGTTATGGCGAGGTTGTGATATTGCAATGGAATGGATGTGGTTTCTCAGTGTGTGGTTATGGTGGGGGGGTCACTTTATCACTTTATTCTGTTGAAAGTGTTGTACATTAGGCTGTGAGTGTGTTATATCAGAACACTGGTGATAGCTGTGTTATGGTGAGGAGTGTGGCATGTCACTGTTATGATGAGCATCCTCTATGAGAGTTCTGTTTCAGTGACCCTGGTGGTGAAATGGTTAAGAGGATGGTTTGATGAGCTGGTTTTAGAGTTGTGAGCCACTGCAATACTCTTCAAGTCCCATCTGGGAGACAGATTTTGGCATTTGTAGTGTGTGTGTAGAAGTGAGTTTGTTTCTTGCTAAATGGGAAGCACAGTCAGAGCAGGAACAATAGACCCCACTGGAGCTCCCAGTCGAATGTTTCTCTGTCACGTAAGCACATTTCCGCCTTGCCCTGGATTGGCAAAACAGAGCTGATTTCCTTAAAGTGCTCCCAGCTTCAGTAACTCTGGGCTGGGTTTTATTCTCACCCCACCAGCCCCCTCTCCCCCACACCCCCCAACCCCCCTCCCCACCCCCCCCCCCCCCAACCCCCCTCCCCAGGGCAGGTTGGCCATTAGGGGAAAACAAACCAGACCCACAGCGATGTGGTTGACTCTGTAACAGCCTAGCAAGCCACTCAGTTCAAGGGCAATTAGAGATGGGCAATAAATGCTGGCCTAGCCAGTGACGTCCACATCCAATTAACTACAGAAAAAAAGAGGGCCCACCACCAGGCCAATTGAGGCCCTTCAGGGGTCAATTATGGTCACTTTAAGTGTCTCCTGACATTGCAGTTTTATCCATGACAAGAGAAGCCCACGCCAGGTGTGCAGCCTTGAAACATTCACTGCTTGGGCTGGTGGCCCCGGACCCTGTTCACCCTCGACCCCCTCACCCATCTCAGCCCTCCAGCCCACCCCACCCCACTTACTGGGGCCTCCCAGCCTGGGACAGTCCTCGGGGCTGGCTGCAGTCCCAGCGGTGGCCACCGCTCCCGCTGGCGCTGCTGGGACCACAGGGCTGCCGGCCATTTGATTGGCCGGCACCTCTCGGAGACGGGACTTCATCCCCAGACGGAGGCAGAAGGCCCACCTCAAACCAATTAATGACCCGGCGTCAGTAAAAATGGCTGCGCCGTAAGCCGGCCAATTGGGGTGGGGGGAGGGGTGATCTCGCCACTAGCTAAGAGGGACGAGGATGCCCTTCCCCCACCCCCACATTAAATCCACCCCTCAGGCGACTGAGAAAATGTAGAAAGAGTGAGATTCTGTTCAAGTCAGTAGTAAGGAGATTTTACCGTTACCGTAGATCGTGGCATATAAGCCAAAATATCAGCACCAAACATCATGTTTATCAGCGTCTAAGTTGACCCCCCCACTTTAGGAGGGTTAGGATTTGGCCTTTTCCCCTCGGAAATGCTTTTTCCTCACTTATAAGCCGGCACATGGCACCAAGCAGGCGACACGGGCTGTGGTGCGCGGTTAACTGAAGGCACGCCCACGCGGAGCAGGCCGAAATGGGCTCCTCTGGCAAAACTGACTGTGAAGCGCGAAGCTGCTTTCACACTAAAAGCTGTGACGCTCGCTAACTTGTCAAACAACCGCGCCGCAGCGAGGGAGCTCGGTGCTGCTGACAGAATGGCAGGAGGAGGAGGAGGAGGAGGAGGAACCTGCCCCTGAAGAAGACGCCCAAGACCAAATGCGCCATGGAAACAGGGACCCGCCACCGGCCTGACCCTGAGAAGCATTGCGTTGGAATGGGTCCTCGAAAATCGCCAGGACGGTTACATGGTCACCAGAAATGCAGTGAGTATATCCACACTCAAGCGGGCCAAATCAAACCCTCTGCTCAACAAAAAGTTCAGAGCGACTGCTAGCTGATATAGCCACTTTATGGAACAACAATGCCTAGTGTTGTGGCAGAAGGCAAAGATCGCTCCCAGAGGCTATCAACAGAGCACAATGTCAAAATTTGACGGTTATTAAAACTAATGGTCGTTTGGCAGCACCGAACTTGAGTATCGCTGAAAGAAAGACACATGTTGCCAAAGCTTTTCACCTTACCCTCATCAGGACAATTTGCGAGGTTACCAAATGCAAAGGGAACAACAATTTATACTGCATGAGAAGAGAGTGCTGATTGGTTGGCAAGTGGACTCTGATTGGTAGAGGCCTTGGAGGATGCACCAGTTGACTGATGACTGATATCGACTGCCAAGCTTTGTTTAAATTCCAACCAGACAGGTTGACTCTGATTGGGCAGAACATTAGCCTGGAGGATGAGCCAGAGAATGGCTGTCACCTGTTTTGTTTAGTTGAAAAAGGCGCAATGTGTGTACATGTTCTTTCTGTCTGCAAAGAGCAAGGCTCTGTGTATTGATATATGTATCTCCTAGCATGCATAGGTGAGCCACACTGCAAGCCCGAATGATAATCTTAAACTCATTGTCAATGTAATTCTTCTCTTCTCACATAGTTTAAACTGTTGTTCCCTTTACATTTGGTATTCTTGTGAATTGTCCTGATGAGTGCAAGACGAAAAGCTTCAACACACCATGTCTTTTTTCAGCAATACTCAGGTTAAAACGTTTTGATTGTGGTTGGAGATATGTTTGTAGAATTAATTTATTCAATAAAATATGTCACATTGATTTAATCTGAATGACTGGTATTATGTTCTATTTCACATTTCAAAATGGCGACCACCCACACATCAACACAGGCAGTTCACATTTTACACTCAGTGAATAAATTGACCTTGTTCTTGGAAAATTTATTTGGGGCTTCAAAGGTTTCCTTTTACACCATGATTTACGGTAATCAGAACTGATGGTGACTCACACCTCAAGGGGCACCTCAGGCCTATTCCCCCTACCCCAACGCTCCATTAATGGGTGTACACGGTGCACTAGGAAGAGGGAAATGAGCCCCAATGTCTTGGCAGAGGCAATGGAGAACTGGTAATGTGCCGCTGGAGAAGCTGGAGAAGAGAGTGCAGAGATTGGTGGCGAAGGGAACTCTATACGTGATGCCATTGAGTGGAGGTTAAGCGCTTTCTAGCGTGGAATGGTTGGAAGGAAGAACACTGAAAGAATCTCTAGGGCTTCACCTTGTGGTTATCTAAGGAACAACATTGACAGAGACTGAACATACCATTCTCGATATTCGAGTAGGGCCTCAACCTTTGTGTAGGGCCTTACCTTACCCTCTCCCCTGGGCCTCAGTTTGCCTTGTCATCCTTTGTGTAGGGCCTTACCTTACCCTCTCCCCTGAGCCTCAGTTTGCCTTGTCATCCTTTGTGTAGGGCCTTATCTTACCCTCTCCCCTGGGCCTCAGTTTGCCTTGTCATCCTTTGTGTAGGGCCTTATCTTACCCTCTCCCCTGGGCCTCAGCTTGCCTTGTCATCCTTTGTGTAGGGCCTTACCTTACCCTCTCCCCTGGGCCTCAGTTTGCCTTCTCATCCTTTGTGTAGGGCCTTACCTTACACTCTCCCCTAGGAGTAGGGCTTCAGCGTTTCTTCTGGGCCTGGTACCTTAGCTCACCCTCAGCCTGGTACTGCTGCCAGTCGACTGCCTTGTGACTGCATGTGAACCCTGAGGAGTTGGGTCTCCTGTTCTGACCTGCATGCGGAAAATTAAAACTGAGGGCAAAATTGTTGACTAAAAAGGGATCGTTGGATTAAAACAGAATTGGGAATCGGATCGAATAACCCAGGAGTTCAGCAGAGAGTAGAAACAAACAGGACACAAGCATTGATCACACTTACACATCATTCATGAGCCTCCCTCACAAGAGGGCCAATTTTAACCTTTGCCCACCTGCCTGGTGGCAATGGAATTAAGATCACAGAATCATTTCAGCGCATAAGGAGGCCATTCGGCCCATCGTGTCTGCACCGGCACTCCGAATGAGCAATTCACCTAATGCCATTCTCCTGCCTTCCCCCCGTAACCCTGCACATTTTTCCTTTTCATATAACAGTCTAATCCCCCTTTTGAAAGCCTCGATTGAACCTGCCTCCACCACACTCTCAGGCAGTGCATTCCAGTCCTTAAACACTCGCTGCGTGAAAACATTTTTCCTCATGTCACTTTTGCTTCTTTTGTTACTTTGAATCTGTGTCCCTCTCGTTCTCGATCCTTTCATGAACGAGAACAGCTTCTCCCTATCTGTCTAGGCCCCTCATGGTTTTAATTACCTCCATCAAATCTCCCCTCAGCATCCCCTTCTCCATACGTACATACGAATTAGGAACGGGGTAGTCCATTCAGCCCCTCAGGGCTGCTCCGCTGTCCAGTAAGATCATGGCTGACCTGTTGGTGGACTCAACTCCAGGTCCTTGCCTACCCCGATAACTTTCACTCCCTTGATAGACAACAATCTATCTACCTCTGCCTTAAAAATATTCATTGACCCAGCCTCCACCGCTCTCTGGGGAAGCGAGTTCCAAAGACTCTCAGCCCTCTGAGAGGAAAAGATTTCTCCTCATCTCCACATTAAATGGGAGACCCTTTATTTTTAAACTGTGTCCCCTAGTTCTGGTCTCTCCCACAAGAGCAAACATCCTTTCAACGTCCACCCTGTCGAGTCCCCTCCCAGGGAAACAGTCCTAACTTTTCCAATCTATTTTCATAACTGAAGCTCCTCATCCCTGAAACCATTTTTGAGAGTCTTTTCTGCACGCTCTCTAATATTTTAAAAAATTCATTCACGGGATGTGGGCTTCGCTGGCTGGGCCAGCATTTATTGCCCATCCGTGGTTGCCCCTTGCGATGCTGGTGGTGAGCTGCCTTCTTGAGCCGCTGCAGTCCGTGTGGTGTAGGTACACCCACAGTGCTGTTAGGGAGGGAGTTCCAGGATTTTGACCCAGCGACAGTGAAGGAGCGGCCGATATATTTCTAATCAGGATGGTGATCGGCTTGGAGGGGAACTTCCAGGTGATGGTGTTCCCATCTATCTGCTGCCCTTCTAGATGGTAGAGGTCATGGGTTTGGAAGGTGCTGTCTAAGGAGCCTTGCTTAATTCCTGCAGTGCATCTTGTAGATGGTACACACTGCTGCTCCTGTGCAACTGGTGGTGGAGGAATTGAATGTTTGTGGATGGGGTGCCAGTCAATCTGGCTGCTTTGTCCTGGGCAGTGTCGAGCTTCTTGAGTGTTGATGGAGCTGCACTCACCTAGGCAAGTGGGAAGTATTCCATCGCACTCCTGACTTGTGCCGTGTAGATGGTGGACAGGCTTTGGGGAGTCAAGAGGTGAGTTACTCATCGCAGGATTCCTAGCCTCTGACCTGCTTTTGTAGCCACAGTATTTATATGGCTAGTCTAGTTCAGTTTCTGGTCAATGGTAACCCCCAGGATGTAGATAGCAGTGAATTCGGTGATGGTAATGCCATTGAATGTCAAGGAGCAATGGTTAGATTCTCTCTTGTTGGAGATGGTCATTACCTGGCACTTGTGTGGCGCGAATGTTACTTGCCACTTGTCAGCCCAAGCCTGGATATTGTCCAGGTCTTGCTGCATTTGGACATGACTGTTAATGTCTTCACATCTCTCCTAAAGTGCAGCATCCAGAACTGGACGCAATGCTCCAACTGAGGTCAAACTAGTGTCTTATACAAGTTCAACATAACCTCCTTGCTTTTGTACTCCAAGCCCCTATTAATAAAACCTCGGATGCTGTATGCTTTATTAACTGCTCTCTCAGCTTGTCCCGCCACCTTCAATGATTTATGCACATATACACCCAGGTCCCTCTGCTCCTGCACCCCTTTTAGAATTGTACCCTATATTCTATATTGTCTCTCTGTGCTCTTCCTACCAAAATGAATCACTTCACATTGCTCTGCATTGAACTTCATCTGTCACTTATCTGCCCATGTCACCAACTTGGCTATATCCTTATGTAGTTCTACACTATTCTCCACAGTTCACAATGCTTCCAAGTTCTGTATCATCCGCAGGTTTGGAAATTGTGCCCTGTACACTAAGATCGAGGTCATCAATAGATGTCCGGAAGAGCAAGGGTCCCAACACTGACCCCTGAGGGACTCCACTACAAGCCTTCCTCCAGCCCCCAAAACATCCATTAACCATGACTTTGTTTCCTGTCACTCAGACAATGTTGTATCCACGTTGCTACTGTCCCTTTTATTCCATGAGCTATAACTTTGCTCACAAGTCTGTTGTGTGGCACTGTATCAAACGCCTTTTGGAAGTCTATGTACACCACATCAACAGTGTTGCCCTCACCAACCCTCTCTGTTACCTCCTCAAAAAACTCCAGCATGTTAGCTAAGCAAAATTTTCCCTTAGAAAATCCATGTTGGCTTTCCTGTATTTGTCCATGTGACTATTAACTTTATCCCAAATTTTTCCTTCTAGAAGTTTCCCCATCATCGAAAATAAACTGACTGACCAGTAATTGTTGAGCTTAACTTTACACCCTTTTTTGAACAAAGGATGTTACACCTGCAATTCTCCAGTCCTCTGGCACCACCCCTGAGTCTAAGGAAGGCTGGAAAATTATAGCCAGTGCCTCCATAATTTCCATTCTCACTTCCCTCAATATCCTTGGCTGATCCCGGGGTCTTGTCAATTTTAAGAACAGACAGCCTGTCTAATACCTTATCCCTATCAAGTTTAAATCCTCCTAGTGTATTAATTACTTCCTCTTTCACCATGACCTGGACAGTATCTTCTTCCTTGGTAAAAACAGATGCAAAGTATTAATTTAATATCTCAGCAATGTCCACCCCTCCATGTGTAAAGCCCCTTTTTGGTCCATAATCGGCCCTACCCATCGTTTTACCACCCTTTTACTATTTATGTGCCTATAGAAGATTTGGGATTCTCTTTTATGTTAGATGCCAGTCTCTTCTCATACTCTCTCTTTAGCTTTGCTTATTTGCTTTTTCGCCTCCCCCTCGGAACCTTCTATATTCAGCCTGGTTCTCCATTGTATTATCCACCTGACGTCTGTCGTCAGTACAATTTCTTCCTTCATCTTAATCTCTAATTCTTTTGCCATCCAGAGGGCTCTGAATTTATTTGCCCTACCTTTCCCCTTTGTGGGTATAAACCTCGACTAAACTACCTCCCCTTTGAAGGTCGCCCATTGCTCAGCAACCTCTGATTCCAATTTCTTCAGCCCAGATCCATTCTTTCCCCACTGAATTTGGTTTTCCCGCAGTTAATTATTCTTACTCTGGATTGTTCTTTGTCATTTTCCATAGGCAACCTAAACCTTATCACACAAGGATCACTGCTCCTTAAATGTTCTCCGACTGACATTTTATCCCACCGAATTCCTAAGAACCAGGTCTAGCAGTGTCTCATCTCGCGTTGGACTGGAAACATACTACTGTAGAAAATTTTCCTGAACACGCTCCAGCGATTCTTGCCCCTCTCTGCCCTTTACACTACTACTGTCCCAGTCTATATTCATAAAATTCAAGCACCCTCCCCGTTATAACTACTCTATAATTCTTGCACCTCCCTAATTTCCTTGCATATTTATCCCTCTACATCCTTCCCACCAGTTGGTGGCTTATAGACCACACCGAGCAATGTAATTGCATCTTTTTTGTTCTCGCTTAGCTCCATCTAAATAGATTCTGCCCTTGACCCCTCTAGGACATCCTCTCTCTCCAGCATTGCAATTCTCTCTTTGATCAATACTTACCACCCCTCCCCTTTTATTCCTTTTCTATTTTTCCTGAACACCTTGTATCCAGGGATATTTAACACCTAGTCCTGCCCTTCTTTAAGCCAGGTCTCTGTTATAGCCACAACATCGTATTCCCACATGGCACTCCGCACCTGTAACTCACCAATCGTATGGACCACACTCGATGCTCAGTAACCCTGATTTAGACCCTATTGTTTTCTCCCTTACTTTGACAAGTACCTGACAACTTACTACTCCCTACTCTAGTGCCTATCTGCCTCCCTCAGTATTCAGTGCACCTTTTAAACGCTCCCCAATAGCATTAGCAAATCGCCCCGCGAGGGTCTCAGTCCCCGGCTCTGTTCAGGTGCAACACATCCGGCCTGTACAGGTCCCGTCTCCCCCAGAGCTGGTCCGAATGTCCCCAGAATCTAAAGCCCTCCCTCCTGCACCATCTTTCCAGCCATGCACTCATCTGCTTTATCCTCCTCTTTTAATACTCACTTGCAGGTGGCACTGGGAGTAATCCGGAGGTTACCGCATTTGATGTCCTGCTTGTTAATTCCCTACGCGGCTCCCTAAATGGTGCCAGGTGCTTCCCGATGCCTTCCTGCCCCATCACCATTCTAACCGGGCTGGGGTTTTTAAACCCACTGGCCCGCGTTTAGCCAAATTAGCTCCGTCCCCCTCTTTCAGAACTGGCGTCTCTCCGATCGCCCGTGCTACACGAGATGGAAGAGTCACTCGGAACGAGACTCCAGGCTCAAACAATGAGGGTGACGAGGGTGAGCTGCACTTGCCTGGTTTCAGTGCTGATTCCCTTGGGGGCTTGGTGCTGCTCCCCGTGCCAGCTATTGCGGGGCCTTTCCTGTCCAGAGTTCTCACTCGGTCTGGTTCGAGGTCGGCAGTGCCCTGTGGACACGTTTCAGCGAGCGGTGGGGTAACACTGGTACCCGGTCCCCGCCCCAGCCTAATTTAAACCGCTCCGGGTAAGGAGGGCAGATTTCCTCCCCTAAAGTGAAGCAGGTGGGTTTTTTGTGACCATCGACGATTGTTTCATGGGGGCAGGATTTTCGGGTTGTCGGGCGGGTTGGGTGGGCGGGGAAACAGGCCGCCCTTCACGACCACCCCCCCACCCCCCCCACCTCCCCCCAGCCACGATTTCACCCTGACTGGTCAATTAACGGGCAAGGCTCAGCACAGGCGTGGGGGTGGGGGCGGGAGGAGGGTAGGCGCTGAGGTCAGCGTTGCGGGGGGGGGGAGCGCGGAATGAAAGCTCCCCCAAGGCAGAGAGCTGGAGAAATTTAAAAATCAAAAATAAAGATGTGAAAACGATGTCTCCACCTCGGACTCACTCGCACGCACCTCGATACAATAAAATCCACCTCAAAACATTCCTTAAAATTAATGTCAGGAACCTCGTCCCCGCCCATGGATGAGGTTCCCTCAAAAATTGCGAAGGCCGCCTGGCCGATTCGCCCGCCCGCCGACCATCACGCTGGACGGGCAGTGAAAACTCTCCGTTAATTAATGAACCAATGGCCTTACTAGGCCCCTTAATTGTCGGCGGGCGCGCTGCCAACTCTGGCGCGCACACCAGCCGACCGAAATATCGCGGGAGTGACGTCAGGGCACTGACCCAGCGTCACCGCGCGTTATTTCGCACTCGAGCATGTCGGGCGCGTGTCCACACCGCCAAGTGGACAACTCTGCCCGTGGCCACCATTACTAAAAGGTAGTTTTCAATTCCAGGTTTAATAATCGAATTTAATTTTCACCGCGATGGGATTTGGATCCATGTTTCCCCCCCCAACCCCCTCAGGGTATAAGCCTGGGCCTACTAGTCCAGTGACCTCACCATCTCCCGACGTCAGTAAATTCAAGTTACTCAGTGGCTGAGAGGTCGCATTCCTCCCCCTGAATTAGCCACTAGATACCTCCAGCCCTAACCAATATCCAGCAATTCAACGCTGAGGGGGTGTTGGAGGTTCAAACTGAGGCCCAGTCTACCCTCGGTTGGATGTGAATGGTTCAAAGAGTGGGGGTGGGGTGGAGGGGGGAGCGGGTGTTGGGGAGTGGAGTGTGGAGGTGGAGGTGGTGGTGGGGGTGGGGGTGGGGGGGCGGGGCTTGTGGTGCTCCCCGATGCCCCGGGCCGGCATTTGTCCCTCGCTCGACAACCGGAAACAGATTCGACATTTCGGTTACCTCGATAGCTGTGTGTGGGATCTTGCTGTGCGCAAGCTTTGTTTGCACAAGTGCATCTCGAAAGCAACTCATTGACTGTGAAGGTCTGTGGGGGGGCATGAGTAGGTGATAGGAGCAACGTCAGTGGACGTTCTTTTCCTGTAGCCCCCAACACCACCCCCCACCACACCCCCTGGCACCCCCCCCATGACCACTCCCACCACCACCCCCCAGCCTCCCCCACCCCCAACAACTACCCCCACGACCACCTCCAGCCACCCCCCCACGACCACCCCAGATGAGACGTGCACAATTGAGAGAAGGCTGGAGCGAATATGGCGATGATGCCTGCGCAGTCGAATAGCATGCTGGTACCCGCTGTCTAGAACAGCCAGTTGGACTGGATATCGGAGGCAACTGCTCCTGAGTTACACAAGAACGTAAGAAATAGGAGCAGGAGTAGGCCATTCGGCCCCTCAAGCCTGCCCCGTGATTCTATAAGATCATGGCTGACCTGCCCCAGCAGATGTGCCCCAGCTCCTCATGGCCCCCAACTCCCCGATATTTCAAAAATCTATCTACCTCCTCTTTAAATACTCTCAGTGATCTAGCCTCCACAACTCTCTGAGGGAGAGAATTCCAGACATTCACTACCCTCTGAGAGAAGAAATTCCTTTGCATCTCAGTTTTAAATGAGTGTCCCCTTATCCTGTAACTATGTCCCCTCGTTCGAGATTCCCCCACTAGTGGAAACATCTTCTCAACAGCTAGCCTGTCAAGCCCCCTCAGAATCTGGTACGTTTCAATAAGATCACCCCTCATTCTTCTAAACCCTAGTGATTAAAAGCCATAACCTGTTTAGCTGTTCTTGATAAGTCAACACCTCTAACTGATACTAGAGAGAGAAATAAAAACGACACTAATTTAAACTGAAACAAACAGACATGTCTGCACTAGTACCTGGATAGAGTAAAATGAAAGCCAAAAATGCTGGGATTGTGCAGCAGCTTTATCAGTGTTTGATCAAAGCGGTGGGTGGAGGGTACGGGGGGTGGGGGAGAGAAACCATTGGGTTTAATGTCACTGCTTCTGTTGCAATATTTGTAGATTTACACTTGAACCTGCGTCAAACCCGTTTCACACAAGAGTCCATCAGCCAGCATAGGATCAAAACTCTCGTCCCATTAACCCGAGTGAGATCCCAACCTCTCAGACTGGTGGATGATACACTGGCCTTCGTCCTCTACAACTGGTGGTGCAGCGTATTAGACACTGGCCTTCTCCTCTGGCACTGAGGGAGTCCTGGCTTCATCCCTGTTCTAGTTCCTCTGGCACTGGTGGAGTGCTGGGCTCATCACTGGTCCTCTGGCACTGGTGAAGTACTGGAGTTCATCACTGTTCTAGCTCCTCTGGCACTGGCGGAGGATTGGGTTCGTCACTGTTCTAACTCCTCTGGCACTGGTGGAGAATTGGGTTCATCACTGTTCACGCTCCTCTGGCACTGGCTGGGTGCTGAGCTCATCACTGGTCCTCTGGGACTGGTCAGACCGAGCGCAGTTGTGAACAGCCAGTGCATTGCTGCACCCGAAGTCACATGAAAACCGTGACTAATATTCATGATTAACCTTCAATATATATTTTTCCCCCGTTAACTTTGAGTTTAAAAAAAAAGCAGATGTTCACGCGACACATCTGGCACTGGCCCGTCTCAGGGAGGGGGGTGGGGGGAGGGGGATGGACTGCGCCCGGAGTGTTTGTTACCAGCGAGTCGGACATCGCCTGTTGTGGCTGTCGAGGCCAATTCGCGAGTGGCAGCCCCTCCGCAGCCGGGACAGGCGAATAGCGCCAGCCCGAGGATGACTGATATACCCCCTCCCTCCCCCACCGCCACCCCCCCCCTTCTTCCCCGTTCCGGAATAATCCCCGAGTTTAAAACAAAAATTGTTCACACAACACAACACAGACAGAATCCCTGTGGGAAGGAGCTGGGAAGAATGAGATACAAGGAATGTTCGAGCTCCCTGACATTTCTCCGTCGCCGATGGGGCCACAACCCTCTCCTCGTGCCACGTCCGCACCGAGTGGGGCATCGTTTGGGGTGGGGTGGGGTGCGGAGAAGGGCATAGACAGGATGGCTGGCGCTTGGCAATAGTAAAAAATCCCTGACGTCGTGTTCACTCGCACGTCGCTACCCCCCACCCTCACCCTCACCAGCCTCAACAGGACGGGCACTCGTATTTGTGCCACCGGTCGCAGTCCATCACCACCTGCTGGTTGAGGGCCTCACAGTCCCGGAGCGGGTGCCTTTTCGAGTTGAGCTGTGCGGCATTTTTACGCAGACGCCCGTCACTGGCACCTCCCAGGCACAGACCAGCCAGGTGTGAGCGTCTGCTGCCACCTGGTGCCCGCTGTGTTTATTACGCCTCATTTTGAGGTGCTCGCCTGCACTCACTCCCACCTCAGTCAATAGCTCACGTGGGGTTACACAGGATGCACGGCACAGATACAGGCCATTCAGCCCATCCAGTCCATGCTGGTGTTGACGCTCCGCTTGAGCCTCCTCCCATCTTTCCTCAGCTCGGTCTATCATCGTAACAATCTATTCCCTTCTCCCTCATATACAAACATGCGACTTAGGAGCAGGAGTAGGCCATTCGGCCCCTCGAGCCTGCTCTGCCATTCAATAAGATCATGGCTGATCTTAGTGTAACCTCCACTCCACATTCCTGCCTACCCCCGATAACCTTTCACCCCCTTGTTAATAAAGAATCTATCTACATCTGCCTTAAAAATATTCAAGGACTCTGCTTCCACCGCCCTTTGAGGAAGGGAGTTCCAAAGACTCACCACCCTTATGCATCTATACTATTTGCTTCGACCATAACCTCATAACCTCAGCCGATATGGCAAGTGTCAGTACGGAGGGAGTGCTGCACTGTCAAAGGGGCCGACTTTTGGGTAAGGCATTAAACCGAGGCCCTGTCTTCACTCTCAGGTGAAGGTAAAAGATCCCATCCCAGTGCATCAAGAGTAGGGGGAATTCTCCCCGGTGCCCTGGCCAACATTCATCCCTCAACCAACTTCATTAAAACTGACAGTCTGGCCATTTATCCCATTGCACTTTGTGGGATTTTGCTGGAAACAAAATGGTTCCCTGCTCCCAGCAGTGACTGCACTTTTCAAAAACATTGCGTTAGATGTAAAGCCCTGCGGGGGTGGGGGCGGGGGGGCTGGTGGGATTCTGAGGTTGTGAAAGGTGCTATTTAAACACACGTCTGCCTTTACACAACACAAGTACAATACAACGGCCAGTATCCCCTCCCCAGACACACATCAATGTGGTTGACTCTAGCGAGTCAGTCAGTTGTATCAAACCGCTACAAAGTCTCAAAAAAGGAATGAAACCGGATGGACCACCCGGCATTGACCTAGGCACTGGAAACGACAACGGCAATCGCAGCCCTGTCGACCCTGCAAAGTCCTCCTTACTAACATCTGGGGGCTAGTGCCAAAATTGGGAGAGCTGTCTAACAGGCTAGTCAAGCAGCAGCCTGACATAGTCATACTCACGGAATCATAACTTACAAATAGTGTCCCAGCCACTACCCTCACCATCTCTGGGTATGTCCTGTCCCACTGGCAGGACAGGCTCAGCAGAGGTGGTGGCACAGTGGTATACAGTCGGGAGAGAGTTGCCCTGGGAGTCCGCAACATTGACTCAAGACCTCATGAAATCTCATGGCATCAGGTCAAATATGGGCAAGGAAACCTCCTGCTGATTACCACGTACCGCCCTCCCTCAGCTGATGAATCAGTGCTCCTCCATGTTGAACACCACTTGGATGAAGCACTGAGGGTGGCAAGGGTGCAGAATGTACTCTGGGTGGGGACTTCAATGTCTATCACCAAGAGTGGTTCGGTAGCACCACTACTGACCGAGTCCTAAATGACATAGCTGCTAGACTGGGTCTGTAGCAGGTGGTGAGGGAAACAACAAGAGGGAAAAACATACTTGACCTCATCCTCACCAACCTGCCTGCTGCAGATGCTTCTGTCCATGACAGTATCGGTAGGAGTGACCACCACACAGTCATTGTGGAGACGAAGTCCCGCCTTCACATTGAGGATACCCTCCATCGTGTTGTGTGGCAATACCACACAAATGGGCTAGATTTTGGACAGATCTAGCAGCTCAAGACTGGGCATCCATGAGGCGCTGTGGACCATCAGCAGCAGCAGAATTGAACTCAACCACAATCTGTAATTTCATGGCCCGGCATATCCCCCACTCTACCATTACCATCAAGCCAGGGGATCAACCCTGGTTCAATGAAGAGTGCATGAGGGCATACCAGGAGCAGCACCAGACATACCTAAAAATGAGGGGTCAACCCGGTGATGCTATAACACAGGACTACTTGCATACCAAACAGCATAAGCAGCAAGTGATAGACAGAGCTAAGTGATCCCACAACCAATGGATCAGATCTAAGATAAAAACAAAAAACTACTGCAGATGCTGGAAATCCAAAACAAAAACAGAATTACCTGGAAAAACTCAGCAGGTCTGGCAGCATCGGTGGAGAAGAAAAGAGTCGACGTTTTGAGTCCTCACGACCCTTCACCAGATCTGAAGTGCTGTCACATCCAGTTGTGAATGGTGGTGGACAATTAAACAACTCACTGGAGGAGGAGGCTCCACAAATATCCCCATCCTCAATGATGGAGGAGCCCAGCACATCAGTGCAAAAGATAAGGCTGAAGCATTTGCTACAATCTTCAGCCAGACGTGCCGAGTGGATGAACCATCTTGGCCTCCTTGGGAGGTCCCCAGCATCACAGGTGCCAGTCTTCAGCCAATTCGATTCACTCCACATGACATCAAGAATCAGCTGAAGGCACTGGGTACTGCAAAGGCTATGGGCCCTGACAATATTCTGGCAATAGTGCAGAAGATTTGTGTTCCAGTACTTGCCACGCCCCTAGCCAAGCTGTTCCAGTACAGTTACAACACTGGCATCTACCCGGCTATGTGGGAAATTGCCCAGGTATGTCCTGTACACCATGTCAGGAAAATATAATAATTTTCATAATGTTATTGGAATTTATTATAAGGAAAAGTAGTGTGTGTGTGTGTGTGGGACTTAATTGAATTAGAGACAGTTGGTGTGAAGTCTTTGCTGTATCAAGAAGAGAAGCTAGGTTTGAAATGATAAATAGGTAAACGTGGCTGGAGTGAGAACGTGAGGTGTGAAGGGAACATTTGCATCTTTAGATAAATTAGATTAATTTGAATTTCAAAGAGATGGTGAAATGTTACACTTAGCCAGAAGAAGCCAATCAGTGTGTTTATTTTTCCCAAAGTTCACTGATAAAATTGGTACGATGAAAGGTTTTTATGAGAAGAGTAGAATTGAAAAGACATATTGAAACAATGGGATTTACATTAAAAAGGGAGAAACATATATAAAGGAGATGAGATTATGTGTGTGGGAAGAAGGAATTCTAAGATCTAACACGTGTGAAAAGCCTTAAGCCTCTAAGCCTTAAGTTGCTGTTTACATGAACTGAAGTAAAGAAAATTCACTTTGAATTCGGCTGTTCAGGGTATCGTGTTTCTTTGCCTGGGTCTTTTAAAATCTATGTGTTTTACTGTTGACTTAATGAACGTGTAACTGGGAGTTAGATTAATTAGGGGAGCTGGGAGTTATCATAGTAGTAAATTGTAAACCTATGTATGTGCTTAAAATCATTTTTTTTATTAATAAAGGTTTAATTTAGTTTTGTAAGAAACCTATAAGACTCGATGGTCTTATTACTACTGAATTCAAGGCAACCTTGGTTCAAACATGGACAAAAGAACCGAACACCAGAGGTGAGGTGAGAGTGACTGCCCTTGACATTGAGGCTGCATTTGACCAAGTGTGGCATCAAGGAGCCCTAGCAAAACTGGAGTCAATGGGAATCAGGGGGAAAAATTTCCACTGGTTGGAGTCATACCCAGCACAATGAAAGATGGATGTGGTTGTTGGAGGTCAGTCATCTCAGCTCCAGGACATCACTGCAGGAGTTCCTCAGGGTAGTGTCCTTGGCCCAACCATCTTCAGCTGCTTCACAGAGATACTAAATGAATCCTTCTCATCAGTATTCACCAAAGAGAAGGACTTAGCGGTCGATTTGTCTAAGGAAGAGTGTGTAGATAGCCTGGATCATGTTGAGATCAAAAAAGAGGAGGTGTTAGGTGTCTTGAAGAATATTAATTTCTGGGCCAGATGGGATCTACCCCAGAGTACTGAGGGAGGCAAGGGAGGAGATTGCTGGGGCCTTGACAGAAATCTTTGTATCCTCACTGGCTACGGGTGAGGTCCCAGAGGACTGGAGAATGGCCAATGTTGTTCCATTGTTTAAGAAGGGTAGCAGGGATAATCCAGGAAATTACAGGCCGGTGAGCCTTACATCAGTGGTAGGGAAATTATTGGAGAAGATTCTTCATGACAGGATTTACTACCATTTGGAAACAAATGGGCATATTAGTGAGAGGCAGCATGGTTTTGTGAAGGGGAAGTCATGTCTCACTAACTTGATTGAGTTTTTTGAGGAAGTGACAAAGATGATCGACAATGGAAGGGCAGTGGATGTTATATACATGGATTTCAGTAAGGCCTTTGACAAGGTCCCTCATGGCAGACTGGTACAGAAGGTAAAGTCGCACAGGATCAGAGGTGAGCTGGCAAGATGGATACAGAATTGGCTTGGTCATAGAAGACAGAGGGTAGCAGTGGAAGGTGCTTTTCTGAATGGAGAGCTGTGACTAGTGGAGTTCCGCAGGGATCAGTGCTGGGACCTTTGCTGTTTGTAGTATACATAAATGATTTGGAGGAAAATGTAACTGGGCTAATTAGTAAGTTTGCATACGACACTAAGGTTGGAGGAGTTGCAGATAGTGAAGAGGATTGTCAGAGGATACAATGGGATATAGATCGGTTGGAGACTTAGGCGGAGAAATGGCAGATGGAGTTTAATCCGGACAAATGCGAGGTAATGCATTTTGGAAGGTCTAATACAGGCAGGAATTATACAGTAAATGGCAGAACCCTTAAGTGCATTGACGGGTAGAGGGATCTGGGTGTACAGGTCCACAGGTCACTGAAAGTGGCAAAGCAGGTGGATAAGGTAGTCAGGAAGGCATATGGCATGCTTGCCTTCATCGGCAGGGGTATTGAGTATAAAAGCTGGGAAGTCATGCTGCAGCTGTATAGAGCCTTGGTTAGGCCACACTTGGAATATTGCGTGCAATCCTGGTCGCCACATTACCAGAAGGATATGGAGGCGTTGGAGAGGGTGCAGAGGAGGTTTACCAGGATGCTGCCTGGTCTGGAGGTTATTAGCTATGAGGAGAGGTTGGAGAAACTCGGACTGTTCTCACTAGAGCGACGGAGGTTGAGGGGCGACTTGATAGAAGTTTACAAAATTATGAGTGGCATGGACAGAGTAGATAGTCAGAAGCTTTTTCCCAGGGTGGAAGTGTCAATTACTAGGGGACATAGATTTAAGGTGAGAGGAGAAAACGATAGAGGAGATGTGCAGAGCAAGTTTTTTACGCAGAGGGTAGTGAGTGTCTGGAATTCGCTGCCAGAGGAGGCGGTGGAAGCAGGTACGATAGTGGTGTTTAAGAGGCAGCTTGACAAATGCATGAATAGGATGGGAATAGAGGGATACAGACCCCAGAAGTGCAAAATGTTTTAGTTGACGGGTAATATGATCGGCGCAGGCTTGGAGGGCCGAAGGGCCTGTTCCTGTGCTGTACTTTTCTTTGTTCTTTGTTCTTCAATGACCTTCCTTCCATCATAAGGTCAGAAGTGGGGATGTTCGCTGATGATTGCACAATGTTCAGCACCATTGGTGACTCCTCAGATACTGAAGCAGCCCATGTCCAAATGTAGCAAGACCTGGGCAATATCCAGGCTTGGGCTGAAATGTGGCAAGTAACATTCACACCACACAAGTGCCAGGCAATGTCCATCTCCAACAAGAGCGAATCTAAACATCGCCCTTTGATGTTCAATGACATTATCATCACTGAATCCCCCACTATCACATCCTGGACATTACCATTGACCAGAACGTCTGCTGGACTAGCCATATCAATACTGTGGCTACAATAGCAGGTCAAAGGCTACGAATCTTGGGATGAGTAACTCACCTCCTTACTCCCCAAAGCCTGTCCACCATCTACAAGGCACAAGTCAGGAGTGTGATGGAATGCTCCCCACTTGCCTGATGAGTGCAGCTCCAACAACACTCAAGAAGCTTGACACCATCTAGGACAAAGCAGCCTGCTTGATTGGTACCACATTGACAAACGTTCACTCCCTCCACCGCTGACGCACAGTAGCAGCAGTGTGTACCATCTACAAGGTGCACTGCAGGAATTCACCAAGGCTCCTTAGACACCAACTTCCAAACCCACGACCACTAACATCTAGGAGGACAAGGGCAGCAGATAGATGGGAACACCACCACCTGGAAGTTCCCCTCCAAGTCACTCACCATCCTGACTTGGAAATATATTGCCGTTCCTTCACTGTCACTGGGTCAAAATCCTGGAACTCCCTCCCTAACAGCACGGTAGGTGTACCTACACCACATGGACTGCAGCGGCTCAAGAAACCAGCTCACCCCCACCTTCTCAAGGGGCAATTAGGGATGGGCAATAAATGCTGGCCCGGCCAGCGACACCCACATCCCGTGAATGAATAGAAAAAAAATCACCTCAGATTGAGCTTATATCACCATTCACTTATTGCCCAGAATTCCCTGTGCAACTCCACTGTGTGAGCATTTTCACTACAGACTGCAACAGTTCAGGAAGGCAGTGCACCACCACCTGGGGGTGAACAATAAATGCTGGTCTAGTCTTGATGGTCATATGATGAGAATGAATGAAAAGACTCCCTATGATTTTTCTTATTCATGCTTGAGACATGGGTGTCGCTGGCCGGGCCAGCATTTATTGCCCATCCCTAATTTCCTTTGAGAAGGTGGGGATGAGCTGCCTTCTTGAGCCGCTGCAGTCCATGTGGTGTAGGTACACCCACAGTGCTGTTAGGGAGGGAGTTCCAGGATTTTGACCCAGTGACAGTGAAGGAACGGCCGATATATTTCCAAGTCAGGATGGTGAGTGGCTTGGAGGGGAACTTGCAGGTGGTGGTGTTCCCATGTGTCTGCTGCCCTTGTCCTTCTAGATGGTAGTGGCCGTGGGTTTGGAAGGAGCTGTCAAAGGAACCTTGGTGAGCTCCTGTGCTTCATAGATCTGGTTCTTATGCAACTTTTAATATTGTTTGATCTTGGGTGAGACAGCATGCCTCAGTGGGTAGCAGATAGAGTTTCGCCTTTGTGGCCCCAAGAAGGGTAAAGATGGCCACTGATGTAGAGCTGGAAGCCAGCGATCTTGCTTAACCACACGTGCATGTATGACACACACACACACACACACCTTCTTTTAGGAATCCAAGCTTAACTTGCCTTTACATTATGCTACTGCCTCTAGCTCCTGACCCCTGGCCTTATGCTTACAGTAACATTAAAAATGAACTTGGTGGATTCTCTGGAAGCCCATTGGCTTTAGTGCAAAATGAGATCAGCCTAACTGTCCCTTGGATTAGCTGACGTCCTAACCTTCAGTACTTGGAGGCTGATTGAATGAAGGAGGATGCAACTTTCCGATCAATTCTACCCTCTAAGATTGGGGGCTCAAGTCCTACCCCGGAGACCTGAGTACAAAATCTCAGCGGCACTGAGGGAGTGCAGCATTGTCAGGGGTGCCATCTTTCAGGTGAGACATTAAACTGAGGCTCCTTCTGCCCTCTCAGGTGAATTATTTGGAGAAGGACAGGAGTGCCGATCCTGGTATCCGACCCGATGTCAATCAACACTGCTAAAACAGGTTAGCTGCCCACTGTCTCGATGCTGCTTGTGGGATCTTGCTGTGCATACATCACTACATTAGGAACCCTACCAAACGCCGCAGATGATGAACACGGTCACCTTTGCCTTGAAGAACAACCCAGTGGAGGTGGGAAATAGAATTAACTCGAAAGTGTAGCTGAAAACAGGTCCAACGGGTCTATGTTCCACACAAACTTCCTTCCACTTGAATTGCTCAGTCTAATCCCATTACCATAACTTTCTACTCCTTTCTCCATCATGTGTTTGTCTAGCTTCCCCTTTAATGGCATCCATAGTGTAATTTGAATCATTTACTGGGGTTTGTATTGAAATCTTTCCAACCTTTTTGTCTGATGTAACATAATTCACTTTTCTTGCTTAATAAATGTTCTGTTCTTTTTATTAAAAGTTCACCAGCACACTCCTGTGAATTTGTTCAGTAACTTTCCTCCACGGTTTTTGAAAAAAAACAACAAAGTTAGGATCTATCGAGCCAGGTTTCACCCTGAGATCCAACTTGTCCAGTCTTAACATCAGCTGGGATCATAACAATATTTATGGACAACCTCTCTGTCCTTGGCTTCTTAGGCTGCTCCACTAGGTTCAATAGAAACTGAAGGAGCAGCGCCTCACCTTTCGATAAACCACTCCACAGCCTTCCAGGCTCAACAGGGGGTTCACCAATTCCAGATCATAAACACTGCTCCCATTTTTTCAGTCCGCAGTTCCTGCCACTGTTTCTGCTGTTGACCTTCGCACCTTCTCCAGACACGTCTTTGGTTCCTTCACCTGTCCCATTACCACCTCCTTTGGCCTTGTACTATCAACCCTCTGGCCATTTAATCTCTCCTGTCCTCCACCCTATCACAGACCTTCTCTTTTGTTCTTTTCCCCCCTTCCCCTTACACTTTCTCTGAACTTGCCTAAAAGCTGCCACATCTCTAACTTTTGTCAGTTCTGACAAGAGGTAACAACATGAAATGTTAACCCTGTTTCTCTCCTCACAGATGCTACCAGACCTGCTCAGTATTTCCAGAATTTTCTGTTTTTATTTCAGATTTCAAGAATCTGCTGTAATTTGCTTTGGTGTGTGTGTGTCTATATGCCTGTGTGTGTGTGTCTGTCTGTCTCTGTATGTGTATGTCTGTGTGTGTGTGTATGTACATACGTGCGTGTGTTTGTGTGTGTGTGTCTGTGTGTGTCTCTCTGTGTGCGTATGTCTGTGTGTGTGTGTATGTACATACGTACGTGTGTTTGTGTGTGTGTGTCTGTGTGTGTCTCTCTCTGTGCGTATGTCTGTGTGTGTGTATGTACGTATGTGTGTGTTTGTGTGTGTCTGTGCATCTGTGTGCATTTGTGTGTATGTATGTATGTGTGTCTGTGTGTATGTGTGTGTGCGTGTCTGTGTGTGTCTATGTACATATATGCAGATTGTCACACAGACACTTACAGGCAGTGCATGTTAACAATGTACTTGACAGTGGGGGGCATTCTAGCCCCAAGCCTTACCCTACAGCCATGCACATGCTTACCATGAAGAGATACTGGTTAGTGATAAGGAGCAGGATTCCTTGTTGACATTCTGTTGGCTAACCAAAGTCACTTTGCACAAGTGCAGACCACCATTAGCTAACACCAGCTAACTCAGCACCGAGTAACCAGTTAGTTTTGTGAGATTTGGCTGTAGCCAGTCTGTGGTAAAGACTGATAAAATCTACAAGGCACATGTCAGGAGTGTGAATGAATACTCTCCACTTGCCTGGACAAGTGCAGCTCCAACAACACTCAAAGAGCTTGATGCAATTGGACACAGTAACACTTGATTGACACCCCATCCACCATCTTAAACATTCACTCCCTCCACCACCGACGCACAGTAGCAGCAGTGTGTACCATCTACAAGATGCACTGCAGCAACTCACCAAGGCTCCTTCGACATCATATTCCAAACCTGTGACCTCTACCACCCAAAAGGACAAGGGCAATGGATACATGGGAACACCACCACCTGCAAATTCCCCTCCAAGCCACTCACCATCCTGACTTGGAAATATATCGCTGTTCCTTCACTGTCGCTGGGTCAAAATCTGGGAACTCCCTCCCTAACAGCACTGTGGGTGTACCTACACCACATGGACTGCAGCGGTTCAAGAAGGCAGCTCATCCCCACCTTCTCAAGGGGCAATTAGGGATGGGCAATAAATGCTGGCCCGGCCAGCGATGCCCACATCCCATCAATGAATAAAAAAAGATGGACCCAGGTGGGGGAAGTCATTCGACCAGTCAAAGGCCCTCAGTTGAAAAGATGTCTATTTATATAACATATATATTTATATATTCAAAAAAATCAAAGTACTTTACAGCCGATGAAATATTTTGTTGAAGTTTAGTTAGTAACTGTTGCAAGTTAGGAAACGTGGCAGACAATTTGCATGTAGCAAATTCCCACAGACAACATTGTGTTAATAACTAGGTAACTTGTTTTTTTAAGTGACGTTGGTCGAGAAATAAGTATTGGTCAGAACACCCGAGACAAGTCTCCTTCCAAATAGCATCACAGGATCTTTAACATTGACCTGGAAGGTCAGGTGAGACTTCAGCATAACATCTCACCCAGAGGATTGCTCTTCCAACAGTGCAGCACTCCCTCGGCATTACACCGGAAAAGTCGGCCTGGATTTTGGGCTCAAGTCTCTGAAGCGAATCTTGAGCCCACAGCCCTTCTGATTCAGGGGCGAGCCCGTTACCAACGGAGTCACGGGTGACACCAAAGCCTAAAGTCCCCTCCATCACAGAGCTTGCTTCTTAAAGTACTCAACAAAAAACAAAAACAGCTGGAAAAACTCAGCGGGTCTGACAGCATCTGCGGAGAGGAGCACAGTTAACGTTTCGAATCCGTTTGACTCTTTAAAGCGCTCCGCAGTTTTGCCTCCATCCCCAAGTGCTGATAGTTCGTTGTGTCGTTCGTGGCCCCATGTTGGCGAAATTTGACACATCTCCAGGCTTCACAACATTGACTGCCAATTGCTCCTTTCAATTAGGGTGTAGAAAGGCAGAGCTTCCGATTGGTAAACCCTCACATGGTTAAGGAGTCTAGAACATCTTGCGCAAAGAAAGGGGACAGCCATGGTGCAGAATGAGCACATACTGGAAAGAATTTCCTGCATGCTAAAGGTGTGCCTCACTGATAAGCTAGCCTTTGTTCCGTTGGATTTACTGTTGTCCTAAACCCATGCCAACTTGGCCTTCAATGTACTGGACCCCCTGTGTAATCAGTCACACTCACCACCCATTTCTTAGTCTAAACACGGACTCTCTCCACTCTTACCCAACTCCATTCCATCATCATCCTCTGTCCTCTTGCTAGAGGTTTTAAAAGTATCTGTGCAGCCCTTTTCCCCTCTGACCCTTCACTTCTCTGATCCCAGCCCCGATGATCCTTTGCCCTTTGGCCTTTCTCCCCTCTGACTCTCACCCCTATGATCCTCTTCCCTCTGACCTTTGTCCCCGCCGACCCGAATGCTTATGACCCTACTCCCATCTGACTCTTCTGCCCTTTGACTCTAACTCTTCTGAGCCTTTTCCCTTCATGCCCAGCCATGCTAAACATAAAACAAAAATTAAATTGCACATCCCATCTTCACTTCTCTCCTTCGCCACGCTGATCAAAAGTCTTGAAACCTCAAGCCCTCCTCTCCTCCAGCGCAGAGCGCAATCTTCCCCCACTCCTTGTCTGTGAACATAGCTGGTGCCTTTGTCCCAGGCCCCACTTGCACCAGTTACACCCACACCCCATGCCTCTGCTCCCCCTGCCATTCTCCTCACTCTTCCTTACTGGCCCTGCTGCTGGTTATGTCTTCAGGTCAAGATGAGCACAGACTTTGACTCAATCTCTGGCAAAGGGAGTTATGCTGTGATATTCTGAGGGCCATTTAGTAAAGGATTCCTCTCTGATTTACCACAGTTCCTCCCCCCACCCCCCACTCACCATCAAGTCTTTGGGGTCCTACGTTCCTCTTGTTTCTTTACACCAACATTCTAGGCCCTGCCTTGAATTGGCAAATGTTCAGATAAAATAAGACAAAGCAGTTCAGGCCAAGCCTGTTTACTCCCTTGGAAGTGGAAAAACACGAGGTCAATAGAGGGCAGATGAAGTCAAGTGTTGCTGCGCAGTGTCACACCTTATCTTTCCCAGAAGCAAAAGTATCTCACGCTCCCAGAAAGGGAGTTCCCTCAGAGCTACGCACATAATGCAGGGCCTGTTCGCCAGAATGTAGGGCCCGATACTGAAGTAGAGCCCCTTCCCCAGTGACGTGGGCTAACACCACCTGTTATTAAACAACGTTTGACTTATCTCTATAAATCTGACGCGTGCGTGCGCAATGAACGATCAACAGACCCACGATGAGGTTTGGGACTACTTCATGTTTGGCAGCGGTTCTTGTTTAACCCCTCGCCCAGCCCCCACCTCCTCAGCATTCACTTGACCTCAACACGAAGACAGGGATTTTCATCAAAAAAAGAGCCTCCCCCGGCCTCAGTGATAGGTTCGATGTCTCGGGGAAAGATGGTCTGCCGGCTCTGCGTTCCCTCAGTGCTGCACTGGATGTCAATCCAGACTCTGTGCTGGTGTCTCTGGAATTAGGGTTTGCTCTCCGACTCTGGGCTGAGGATGCAACCCAATGAACCACGGTCGTGGCAATTTGCGGAATTGGTACGAGACTGTGGTGTAGCCAGTGCGGTGCTTTCCCAGGGGCTTGGAATTCACACAAGCTGGAGTCAGCAACTTCTGTAAGCAGGCAGGATGTAAACTGGCAACGCACCCAACCCAGAGAGTTCCCGAGCAGCTGAGGTGACTACTGCCCCAGCCATCAACACAAACACAATCTTAGTCCCTTCCTCTTCTGATGAACCACAATCACATCACGCCTCAGGCTATTCTTATTCCTTTCTATATTCGTTCACGGGATGTTGGCGTTCGCTGGCATTTATTGCCCATCCCTAGTTGCCCTTGAGAAGGTGGTGATGAGCTGTCGGCTTGAACCACTGCAGTCCATGTGGTTTAGGTACGTAAGAACAGGGAGAGGCCATTTAGCCCCTTGTGTCTGTTCTACCATTTGATGAGATCATGGCTGACCTGCAACCTAATTCCATAAATCTGCCCCTGTCCCATATCCATTAATACCTACGGATAACAAAATCTTGTCAATCTCCAATTAACAATCAATCTAGCGATCACTGCTACTTGTGGACAAGACTTCCAAATTTCTACCACTCTTTGCGTGTAGAAGTGTTCCCTCATTTCACTCCAGGAAGATCTGGCTTTAATTTTTAGACCATATTCCCTAGTCCAAAACTCCACAACCAGTGGAAATCGATTCCCTCTATCTATCCTGATTGTTCAGCTTCATATCTTGAAAGCTTTGTTTGAATCACCTCTTAATCTTCCAAATCTCAGGACACACAAGACTAGTTTGTATAGTCTCTACTCTAATTTGACCCTTGGGGCTCAGGTACCACTCTGGTAACCCTACACTGCACTCCCTACAAAGTCAATATATCCTTCCTAAACTGCTGTGCCCAGAACTGCTCACAATAACTCCAGGTGTGGTCTAACCAGGGCTTTGTATAGCTGAAGCATAAGTTTTACCCTTTGTATTCCCCGGTGGTGCAAAGGTAATGTCACTGGGCTAGTAATCCAGAGGCCCAGGCTAATCCTTTGGGGACAAGTGTTCAAATCCCACCATGACAGCTGGCAGAATTTAAATTCAACGAATTAAAAATTCTGGCTTTGAAAGCTAGTCTCAGTACCGGTGACGCAAAACCCATCTGGTTCACTAATGTCCTTTAGGGAAGGAAATCTACCATCCTTACCTGGTCTGGCCTACCGACCCACAGCAAAGTGGTTGACATTTAATTGCCCTCTGCAATGGCCTAGCAAGCCACTCAGTTGAAGGGCAATTAGGGGTGGGCAACAAATGCCAGCCTTGCCAGCGACGCCCACATCCCATGAAAGGGAAAAAGGAAGAGACATTGGTTCATTGGTCTGGCAAGGAGCAGCCTGAGAGGTGATCTCATTGAGGGATATAAGATGGTAAATTAAATGGTGAGAGTTAGGCTGCTAGTAACAAAATATAAGTTTAGGACCAATAACAGCGAGTCCTCCTTCATGCACAGAGTGAACAAAACACCCTCCGAAGAAAGAGAAGAAGAAAATTCCTGGGATTGAACAAACAACAGGAGACTGATTGGGGAAAGATTGCGGTGGGGGGGGGTTCTCTGAACGGGTGACACAAGGAGCGCTGAATCCTCATAATGATCTCGGGAAGGGGAGCTGCCTGTTTGGCCAAAGACACTGAAGCCTAAGGGTCAGCCCCGCTAAATGGGCACAGGGGGAAAATAATTCAACTTTTAAGATCTTCCCTGGCCATATGACTGCGTCAAGTGAGATCTTAATCATAGAAGCCACTCGATTTACAACCTTAGTCACTCTTGGAGTAGTTACTGAGCCTGACAGCATGAGGGAGCTGAATGTACAGACACATGTGGACAGCTTAACCCCTATTTAGCAACTTAAATTAACGGCAGCCTGTAAGTATTGCTCGGGGGAAGAATCCCCAGCGAATTAATCCCGATAAGAAGTAGAACAAAACAAATAAATGCCAAGAAGGAGCTGGCTTCACTTTGCAACATCAAGGGCATGTGCCATTAAAGCCCCGCTTGATTCCTCCCTTCTGTAAGCTTAGTACAAGTGTGGCAGATATATTCCACTACATATTGAAGTAATTTCAGTCAGAGTTGTGAATTGGCGAGAAATATCCCAAATCAGTTTATTGAATGCAGATGAACGGAGTCACTTCCTACAAATTGGGCAATGGGCGGTGCAGGCAGAAGCAGCACCAGATCTTGAACATGCTTCTCCCCCTCTGGGCGCTCCATCGAACTGGAAAATAAAATAAAACCTCCCCTTTTTTTGGTGGCAATCACTGCTTAGCAGGGGTCCTAAACTGTATAGGCCCCAGGCTTGGCCAATTTAGAAAGAACTAAAATTGCAGGGGTCCTAAACTGTATAGGCCCCAGGCTTGGCCAATTTAGAAAGAACTAAAATTGTAGGGGTCCTAAACTGTATAGGCCTCAGGCTTGGCCAATTTAGAAAGAACTAAAATTGCAGGGGTCCTAAACTGTATAGGCCCCAGGCTTGGCCAATTTAGAAAGAACTAAAATTGCAGGGGTCCTAAACTGTATAGGCCTCAGGCTTGGCCAATTTAGAAAGAACTAAAATTGCAGGGGTCCTAAACTGTATAGGCCCCAGGCTTGGCCAATTTAGAAAGGGATCCTAAAATTGGTGCTAGGCCCGCAATTTACTACTTTTTTTATTCTCTCACGGGGTGTGGGCGTCGTTGGCTAGGCCAGCATTTGCTGCCCATCCCTAATTGCCCTTGTTCATTTTTTTTAAGAGTCGACCACATCACTTATGTAAGGAGTCTCTTTCTTTTTTTGTTTATTTTTTCACGGGATGTGGGCATCACTGGCTGGGCCAGCATTTGCTGCCCATTCCAAGTTGCCCTTGGGAAGGTGGGGGTGAGCCGCCTCCTTGAACCGCTGCAGTCCATGTGGTGTAGGTGCACCCACAGTGCTGTTAGGGAAGGAGTTCCATGTTTTTGACCCAGCGACAGTGAAGGAACGGCCGATATATTTCCAAGTTAGGATGGTGAGTGGCTTGGAGGGGAATTTGCAGGTGGTGGTGTTCCCATGTGCCCGCTGCCCTTGTCCTTCTAGATGGTAGAGGCCATGGGTTTGGAAGGTGCTGTCGAAGGAGCCTTGGTGAGTTGCTGCAGTGCATCTTGTAGATGGTACACACTGCTGCTACTGTGTGTTGGTGGTGGAGGGAGTGAATGTTGAAGGCAATGGATGGGGTGCCAATCAAGTGGGGCTGCTTTGTCCTGGATGGTGTCAAGATTTTTGAGTGTTGTGGGAGCTGCACTCATCCAGACAAGTGAAGAGTATTCAATCACACTCTTGACCTGTGCCTTGAAGATGGTGGTCAGGCTTTGGGGAGTCAGGAGGTGAGTTACTCACTGCAGAATTCCCAGCCTCTGACCTGCTTTTGTAGTTACAGTATTTATATGGATAGTCCAGTTCAGTTTCTTGTCAATGGTAACTCCCAGGATGTTGATAGTGGGGGATTGAATTTCAAGGGGTGATCTCTCTTGTTGGAGATGGCCATTGCCTGGCACTTGCATGGCACAGTTGCTACTTGCCACTTATCAGCCCAAGCCGGAATACTGCTCAGGTCTTACTACATATGGGCACTGACTGCTTCAGTATCTGAGGAGTCATGAATGGTGCTGAGTATTGTGCAATCATCAGCGAACATCCCCATTCCTGACCTTATGATGGAAGGAAGGTCATTGATGAAGTAGCTGAAGATGGTTGGACACAGGACACTACCCTGTGGAGCTCCTGCAGTGATGTCCTGGGGCTGAGATGATCAACCTCCAACAACCAACATTGTGCGCTGATAGTCATTTTAGGTCGTGCCTGAAAAATTATTTGGCTGTCTGGTTTGTGGTTTGGTCTCCGCTTTGAATGCTATTTGGATCTCTCATCAGGTGGCCTGTTCTGGATTGGGAAGGTTTCCTGTGAGTGACTTAGGTCTAACTCCAGTCTGTTTCTCCAAAAGCTCCTTCATTTACACTATAGCACACACTAAGCTTCTAGGTAAGTACATCTGTCTCTTGTACAGACTACTCCATCTTCTCTTCTCAGTCTCATGCACATGACTGCTGATGTCACTGCTGTATCATGGTACACTTCACTATCTCATTACCATAACAATTAACCCAAAGAGTTCAAATTAGTCCCCTTTCAGTTTGCCAACTCTGGTTAGAAGGGTCTCTGGAGGTTTCATCCAAACACTCTACTGGTCAAACAATGATCCCTGATATTTGTTGTAGCATTCAAAGAAAACAACACATGATTCTTTCAATGCCACAATGGTTTTTCCAGCGGGTGTTGCTCCCAGCTCTGTCTTCAGGAGCGCTGGAGACTCCGGAATAATCCTGGAGGGTTGGCAGCTCCAGCCTCACCGTGTCTGGTGAAATGCTTCCTATTTATTAACAATGAGTCAGAGGGACCTGGAGGACCCCAGGATTAATCGACTAACCACGAGAGTTAGCTGGACTTACTACAACTGACTTCAGCACCACTGGGCATAGGGAGGGTAATAAAAATGAGTCAGAGTTTCCATTCTGTGCAGGTGTCTACTCCTACTCCCACTCCTAATTCGCATGTTCATATTAGATTCTTGATTAACAAGGGGGTGAAAGGTTATCGGGGGTAGGCTAGAACGTGGGGTTGAGGTTACATTCAGATCAGCCATGATCTTATTGAATGACGGAACAGGCTTGAGGGGCCGAGTGGCCTACTCCTGCTCCTAATTCGTATGTTCATGTCAAGATCAACCTCACCTGTCCTGATCCAGTCACTCTCCCTCTTCCCAACTTGTCCACTGACTCATGGTGAGACACCACCGACAATGGCCAGCATGGATCACTGGGCAGCAATCTGGAGGTGGGTCCCTGCCTGACTCATCAGTGTTTACTCCCATGGTCCTGAGGCCTTCCTTCCCCCACACCACAAGTAGCCTGGCTGATACCAGTGAGGTCAACATAAACTCCTTTGACAGCACCTTCCAAACCCGTAGCACCTGGAGGGTCAAGGGCAGCAGACACATGGGGAACACCACCACCTGCAAGTTCCCCTCCAAGCCGCTCACCATCCTGACTTGGAAATATATCGGCCGTTCCTTCACTGTCGCTGAGTCAAAATCCTGGAACACCCTCCCTAACAGCGCTGTGGGTGTTCCTACACTACATGGAACTGCAGCGGTTCAGGAAGGCAGCTCACCACCACCTTCTCAAGGGCAACTCGGGACGGGCAACAAATGCTGGCCTACAAATTTTTTAAAAACAACAAGTTGAGCCATACATCAGCGTGGGCCAATACCTTCAGGAGGGGAGGCCCTTGTGGTAACGCTCTTGTGCAGTTTTTGGATGAAATGTGAACCCTCACAGCTGGACATAAAAGTTCCCATGGCAACAATTCACAGAAGAACAGACGGAGAGTACATCATTCCCTTCATATCATCAGATATCCCTAAGAAAGACTTGCATTTATATAGCACCCTTCATGATCTTGGGATATTCCAAAGTGCTTTACAGCCAATTAAGTATTTGTTGCAGTAAAGTACAGTCTCTGCTGTAATCTGGGAAGGGCAGTTGCCAATTTGCACACAGCAAGATCCCACAAACAGCAATGTGACAATTGACCAAATATTCTGTCTTAGTGATGCTAGTTGAGGGATAAATATCGGCCAGGACACTGGGGAGAACTCCCCTGCTCTTCTTTGGGAAGGTATGATTGACATAGCAAATGCAGGATGGGATAGATCTGCTACAGGAGACTGTGACCCCAGGAATGGCGGCCTTGGTATTATTGATGGTAGATTCTGAAAAGTGCTTCTGTGAGTCGGAAAAGAACTTCGGCCAGGATTTTCCAGCCCCATCGTGGTGGAACCCTCTGCAGGAGATTCGGCGGCACAGCCAAACGCCTATTGACTTCCAGCGGGACCGGACGATCCCGGTGGTGGGCGGGACCGGAACATTCCACCCTTAGTTTCCGAAATTGAGACATGCACATGAGGAGGATCTCAGGCTCCATTTGTAGTTTTTTAAAAAATTTATTCGTTTGTGGGATGTGGGCCAACATTTATTGCCCATCCCTAATTGCCCTTGAGAAGGTGGGGGTGAGCTGTCTTCTTGAACCGCTGCAGTTCCATATGGTGTAGGTGCACCCACAGTGCTGTTAGGGAGGGAGTTCCAGGATTTTGACCCAGTGACAGTGAAGGAACGGCCGATATATTTCCAAGTCAGGATGGTGAGCGGCTTGGAGGGGAACTTGCAGGTGGTGGTGTTCCCGTGTGCCTGCTGCCCTTGACCCTCCAGGTGCTAGGGGTCACGGGTTTGGGAGGTGCTGTGAAAAGAGTTTATGTTGACCTCACTGGTCTCAGCCAGGCCACTGGTGGTGGAGGGGATGGAAGGATAATCCAGTTGGCCTCAGGACCCTTGGAGTAAACACTGACAAGTCAGGCGGGGACCCGCCCCCTGATTGCTGCCCGGTGATCCCTGCTTGAAAGTCCATGAAGGCAGGGCCTGCCTTGACTTGCAGGTGATGCCATGGAAACACAAATAGCCAGTTGACGCTCACTGCCTCCGCTCAACCATGGAGGGGCTGATGTTCCTGAGAATGCCTGATGTTCTTTATCCAAGTAGGAGGCACTGACTGTGGGCGAGATTCTGAAAGAATAGGGTGGCCCAATTTCCCTATACCCAGGACTCACACTATTCCCATTGTCCAGCCTGAGTTCCCTGATATCCAGGTCACAGACTAGTCTCACATGTCATCCCAAAAGCAGATAGCTAAGGGCTGATGATGTTCCAATTTCTGGTTGTTGATTGTCCAATTTCTCAGAGACCAGTTACCTATTTATGCAGAGGAAACACATGTGACTGAAATGGAGCTGCACTGATATTGGTGGAAGGGCTTCTTTTAATGACTTTGTTCTGCTCTCAAACTCTCGCCTTGGACTCTCTATCTTCCCATCAAGTTGGGGCATCTCATAGTACACACACGTTCCTGTTGCTAGGGTGTTGCAGTGTGTATTTGATTGGCTATTCAAATTAGTTTCCAGTGATTGCTGTAATCTTGTGTAATAGGCCCTGAAATGATTGGTCTTGAACTGTTTAATATTTCCTTTGGTTTCTTTAGCAAGGGGGTAGAGAGTAGCAAAGGAAAGAGAGAGAGAGGGGACAAAACTCATCATTAAGAGTGATTTTGACTAATTTTGAACCTGTACATATTGATTTGTAAAGTAAAGTGAATTCGCTCAGCTTGTGACTGCAGTGGAATCAGTGTTGGAAACCTTTGTTATGTACTATCTAACTCTCTGTCTCTCACATTCCTGTCTCATGTTGGTAGCTGTTCAGCAGCCACATTTTGAACATCAAACTCCCACAAACAGCAATGAGATAAATAACCAGATCACCTGTTTTAATGATGTTTGAGGTCCAATGTTTCGTCCAAAAGCCTGGACCGTCAGGCCGGAATTTGATCTCAAGCATCTGGAGTGGGACTTCCACCCATGACCCTCTGACACAGAGGTTAGCACTGACCAAAGCTGGCCAAATGCTGGTCGAAGTGTAACAATGATAGGAGGCCGATCTCAAGTCTTGGAAGTAAGGTCCATCACAGTTCGATTGTTCAGCTGATTGGATTGGGGTGATGTTGGGACCATTGAGTCCATCCGGAAGTAAAATGGAGTTTTTTGCCCTTTTACTGATTCATATATCACAGTTGATGCACAGGTATAATTTTATGAAATATTTGCTCCATGCTTTGTAACATAGGCCAGAATCTTCTGTTCAGTAAGCAGGCCCCACCCCCGCTCACCGACATGTAACATGGCGCTCGGTGATGTCAGGTATGCATCCCGACGTCACCGCGCGTCATTCAGGTCCATAGTTCGGTGGGCGCGCACCGGAGTTGACTACTCGCCCACCGAACTGTCAAAGGCCTATTAAGGCCATTTAAACTCCAATTAAGATAATTAACGGAGCTGCCCGTCCAACCTTAAGGTTGGCAGGGGGGCAGGCGAAGAGCCCAGGCGGCCTTCGCATTTATCATGAAACCTCATCCACGGGCGGGACGAGGTTTCATGAAGTGTTTATAAATTAAATAAGTTTCTTTATTAAAATTCATTGACATGTCCGAGCTCATGTGACACTGTCACATGAGAGGGCACGTCTTAAAATTTATTTTTTTCTTTATTGAAATTAAGAGCGCAGGCCCCGATTCAGCCTCCTTCCCCCGCCCGCACAGGGAGCACTCAGCGCTTCTGGGTGTGCGTCACACACGGCGGGCCTTAATTGGCGCCCGCTCCTGCCCAACCCCACCCCCTCCCCAATGGGGAGAAAATTCTCCCCATAAAATACCATTATCCCACCACTGATTCCCACACAAACCTTGACCTTTAAGTTTCCAGTCTTGTGGAAGATGCTCAATCTTCAGTTCAATTAATCCAAATGGAATTCAAAATCAGGTTGTTTCTATAACCAGTGACCACCAGCGGCTTGACACCCAAACTGCAGTTAGACATCTCCCCACTTGTTATACATTGTTGTATGATCTGTAAATATCTGTAACTAGCTAGGAACTAATTAGCTAGGAACTATTTGTTATGTGTAAGTGTTCCAAGGGGCCACATTTCACAGCTGCACTGGAAACTCATGTGAAATATAACAGAACCAGTTCAATCCACTTCTTCGTTGTCCCAGACAGCATGGCAAAATTCAAAATGAAGAGTTTCTGATCTTTCCAAGCTTATAAACAACAACGTCTGGGGACCAAAAGACAGTCATATCCTATATCCCTCTCATCACCACCGCCTTCTCGAGGGAAATTAGGGATGGGCAATAAATGCTGGCCCAGCCAGGGGAGCCCACATCCCATCAATGAATTTTAAAAATCAGCACTTTTTTCCAACTCCATGTCCTATTTTTCTCCCTTTCTACTTGGTGGTCTTTGTGGGATCTTGCCATGCACAAAGTGGCTGCTGTATTTTGCTACAAAAAAACAGCGGCTACACTTCCAAAGTAATCCACTGGCTGTGTATTAAGCACTTTGGGGTGTCCTGCGGGTGTGAATATTCTTTTCTCCTGGTGCCTCATGCCAGGATGGGTTTAAGCAGAATCGGCAAGTGGTGACAGTTCATCTCACTGTTTTGCTGTGTGTCTGTGTGTGTGTGTAGCCCACCCCACCCAGTTAGCGCAGACAGGGGACCATCACACCCACCTTGCAGGATATCGAGGTGCTCTCCAATAGGGAGCCATTCCGTCCCCAACTGTTCTACTTCCTACCCTGGGGAAGCCACCCAGTCTTCTAAGCCAACTGAGCTCATCCAATTTAGACCAAATATCGTATATGAGACATTCCCATTCCATGTACCTCAGTATAATAATGGTAGATAATAATCTTTAAGATGCTCCTTAAAATCTTTCACGTTGTCCATGACTTCATGTGCCCTTGTGTGGCTTGGTGTCAAATTTTGTTTGATAAAGCCCCTATGAGTTGCCTTGCGACACTCTACAATATAAAGGCAAATTGACGTTGTTGTTGGTTGTTGTAGCCCATTTACTGTATCAATTGATCCTGGTTCTATCTCCTTCAATGGGTTCGCAGTTCAAAACCAGGCTGGACTCTACCAGAGTGGCAGCCTAGTAAAGCATTGAAGCTACACAGCACTTTCTCTGGCTGGTGCACATCCTTGCTGTTGCACAGAGGCTCAGACAGATTAAGAATATTATCGTGCAGGCTCAGCTGCTTTCTATCAGTGCTCACACAGCATGTCAGGAGGGCTGAGTGAAGGATGTTGTCAAATTCTGCATCCCTTTTGGCTTATCAACGAAGTGTTCCAATCTTGACAGAGAGATAAGGGAGGACTCGTCGATATTCTGGGTTTTATTTTGACCAATGTTCCTCCATCTTCTCTGCAACATTTTGGGAGCTAATTCCTGCACTAAAGGGACGCCATTTTCTGAAAAACTGCCTGCTAACTTCTACACTTGTTTACGACAGCATGACACCGGCACAGACAATGACCGGGATTTTCCGGCCCCATCTGCTGCTGGGATCTTCTGGTCCCACGGGAAGTCGGTGGGCTTTTGACTGGCCCGCTGCGTCCCCCTTCCCCAACACCGAGAGGGGGGCCAGAAAATCCCGGCCTATGGTCAGGCCTAAGCTCAAGACATTCGAGTATACAAACATAGGATTTAGGAGCCAGGAGTAGGCCATTCGGCCCCTCGAGCCTGCTCCACCATTCAATAAGATCATGGCTGTTCTGAATGTGGCCTCAACTCCACATTCCCTGGTATCCTTTGACTTCCTTGTTAGTCAAGAATCTATCTACCTCGGCCTTAAAAATATTCAATGGCCCCGCCTCCCCCGCTCTCCGGGGAAGAGAGTTCCAAAGCCTCAGGACCCTCTGAGAGAAAAACATGCTCCTCATCTCCATCTTAAATTGGAGACCCCTTATTTTTAACCTGTGCCCCCTAGTTCTAGTCTCTCCCACAAGGGGAAACATCCTTTCAGTATCCACCCTGTCAAGTCCCCTCAGGATCTTATACGTTTCAATAACATTACCTCTCAATCTTCTGAACTCCAATGAACACAGGACATCTACTCAGCTATGTGGAAAATTGCCCAGGTATGTCCTGTACACAAAAAGAAGGACAAATCCAACCCGGCCAATTACCGCCCCATCAGTCTACTCTCCATCATCAGTACAATAATGGAAGGGAGCATCACAATGCTATCAAGCGGCACTTGCTCAGCAATAACCTGCTTACTAACGCCCAGTTTGGAATCCGACAGGGACACTCAGCTCCCGACATCATTACAGCCTTGGTTCAAAACAAGGACAAAAGAGCTGAACTCCCAAGGTCAGGTGAAAGTGACTGCTCTTGACATCAAGGCCACATTTGACTGAGTGTGGCATCAAGGAGCCCTGGCAAAACTGGAGTCAATGGGGATTAGGGGGAAATCTCTCCACTGGTTGGAGTCATAACTAGCACAAAGAATGATGGTTGTGGTTGTTGGAGGTCAGTCATCTCAGCTCCAGGACATCACTGCAGGAGTTCCTCAGGGTAGTGTCCTAGGCCCAACCATCTTCAGCTGCTTTATTTTTGACCCTCCTTCCATCATAAGGTCAGAAATGGGGGTGTTCGCTGATGATTGCACAATGTTCAGCACCATTCGCGACCCCTCAGATACTGAAGCAGTCCATGTCCAAATGCAGCAAGACCTGGACAATATCCAGGCTTGGGCTGACAAGATGCAAGTAACATTCGCGTCACACATGTGTCAGGCAATGACCATTTCCAACAAGAGAGAATACAACCATCGCCCCTTGATGTTCAATGGCATTACCATCATTGAATCCCCCACTATTAACATGTTGGGGGTTACCATTGACCAGAAACTGAACTGGACTAGCCAAATAAATACTGTGGCTACAAAAGCAGGTCAGAGGCTAGGAATCGTGCAATGAGTAACTCACCTCCTGACCCCCCCAAAGCCTGTCCACCATCTACAAGGCACAAGTCAGGATACTCTCCAATTGCCTGGATGAGTGCAGCTCCAACAACACTCAAGAAGCTTGACACCGTCCAGGACAAAGCAGCCCACTTGATTGGCACCACATCCACAAACATTCACTCCCTCCTCCACAGACGCACAGTAGCAGCAGTGTGTACCATCTACAAGACGCACTGCCAGAATTCACCAAGGCTCCTTAGACAGCACCTTCCAAACCTACGACCACTAGAAGGACAAGGGCAGCAGATAGATGGGAACGCCACCACCTGCAAGTTCCCCTCCAAGTCACTCACCATCCTGACTTGGAAATATGTCACCATTCCTTCACTGTCGCTGGGTCAAAATCCTGGAACTCCCTCCCTAACAGCACAGTGGGTGTACCTACACTACATGGACTGCAGCGATTCAAGAAGGTGACTCACCACCACCTTCCCAAGGGCAAGTAGGGATGGGCAACAAATTCTGGCCTAGCCAGCGAAGCCCACATCCCGTGAATGTATAATAAAAATAAAGGACCAGCCTGTCCAACCTTTCCTCATAAGATAACCCCACCAACCTCTTCCTTGTGATGATAAAAACAAGAGTCTCCAGTCACAGATTCTACATGTTGTAGCTTCCGATGTCCAAAGAATGGGACCTTGGACCAGTAGAGGCAGAGAGATAAGTCCCAAGCACAATGGGTCAGCAGGCCATTGCAAAATGACCGCTACATGGTTTACTTGGCTAATACTTGGAATGGGCGGTTTGTCTTATGAGGAGAGGTTGGACAGCTAGGCTTGTATCTGCTGGAGTTTAAAAGAGTAAGAGGCGATTTGATTGAAACATTCAAGATCCTGAGAGGCCTTGACAGGGTGGATGTGGAGAGGATGTTCCAATGCCCGGCATTTTCCCACCCCGACACTGGTGGGCATCAGCGCAGACGGGACGAGAAAATTTGGAGAGCCATTGACTTTTATCCCACTCTACTTGTGGGCGAATCTAGGACTAGGGGTCACTGTTTAAAAATAAGGGGACACCCATTTAGGACAGAGATGAGGAGAATTTTTTTTCTCTCAGGAGGTCGTGAGTCTTTGATCTCTTTTCCTCAAAAGGCGGTGGAAGCAGAATCTTTGAATATGTTTAAGGTAGAGATAGATCAATTCTTGATATGCAAGGGGGTGAAAGGTTATCGGGGTTAGGCAGGAATGTGGAGTAGAAGTTACAATCAGATCAGCCATGATCTTATTGAATGGCAGAGCAGGCTCGAGGGGCCGAGTGGCCTACTCCTGCTCCTAATTTGTCTGTTCGTATGCACATGTCTCTAGCACAGAGATGCCTACAATTTGGTACTAAATTGACAACCTCATTCCATGAAGACCTTGTAGATGGATGGATGGCAAGTCTGGACCATTAACTCTGCAGCAGAGATTCAGGCACATTATTACAGAACTATAAAGGGAGGTGCACCCTACATTTGAGCCACATTGGACCCAACCCATTTTGCTCTGCAATGAGACAACATCACAAGGATCTTGAAGTTAATTGTCTACTTTCAAGGCTATTGGACGCCAATTTGGGTCCAGCCTCTGTTCATCAATGTCCACAGAAAACGTTGAGGCAAAAAAATAACTCGTAGACAACTAGAAGCTTCAGTGGGTTGGCCACCCAAGGGTTAATCTCAATATTTGGAAAGAAATTGGCTCTCATTATTTCAGACACTTCTGAGAAACATACAGGAAGGAAACTCTTCATGTAATCCCAGTTCCAGGAATCTGGGCTTGCTGCCTGCTATTTTTTGTGGTGCCTTCTGTGGCTTTTGCATGAGTAATGGACCCCTCCCCCACGCGATATGCAGGCTTTATCTGGCCGCATTGAGCATCCATGAGTTCAGAAAATAAATTCACATCCAAAAGCTCTTGTCAAGTGAGATTCGCAGCCTCCAAGAAGGCCCATTGGCCTAGTGCAAAGCCCCATAGTTAAAGCGAGCCCTAAAGACCAGGAGGTTCCTGGGTTCAATAGCCAGACAGCGCTGAGGTACTTGGGGCTGCAAACTGCGCGCGTAGAAGGGCAACAGAGTGCTCCTCTGTGATGCAGTACATGGTCGAATAGCCCATCACCTTGCAGATTCAGAAGGCTCATAGTGTCATGTCATTGCTGGATTTTCAGCTCAGAGAGATATATGGTAGAGTGTGACTCGTGCCACTTAACTTAATGAGATATAAGAACATAAGAAATAGGCGCAGGAGTAGGCCGTTTAGCCCCTCGAGCCTGCTCCACCACTTGGCAAGATCGTGGCTGATCTGATTGTGGCCTTAAGCCCGATTTCTTGCCCTCCCCCAACCCTTGACTCCCTAGTCGATCAAAAATCTGTCTAACTCAGCCTTGAATATGTTCATTGACCCAGTCCCCACTGCGCGCGGGGGGAGGGAATTCTAAAGATTAATGACCCTCTGAGGGAAGGAATCCTCCGTCATCAATGAGAGACCTGTTACTTATAAGCTGTGCTCCCATTTCTAGACTCCCTCACAAGGGGAAACATCCTCTCATCATCTACCCTGTCAAGCCCCCTCAGAATCTTCTGGGCAGGATCTTTAGGTTGGCAGGTGGACGGACGCGATTGGCAGGTCTGGGATTGGCCGGGGAATTCACACTGGCGGGCCAATTAACAGCCAGTGTGAAGCGCGCGCTGAAATGCTCAGCGCTGCTGGGGAGGTTGGCGGGGGCGGGCGGAGGGTGAGCGCTGAAGTCAACGCAGGCGCTGGGTGGGGGGGAGCGCGCACAGAATACCCCCTGAAGACAAAGAGCTGCCTCAGGTGTGCTGAAGGCCTGAGCAACCTAAAATAAAGGGCACAGGACCCGGGAAAAAAGTCTCCAAGCACCATAATCAGTCGCCTGAAAGCGTAAGTAATGAAAATGCTGTCCACAGAAATTTATGCTTACTTTAAATTATCATGGGAACCTCATCCCGCTGACCGAAATATTGCACGAGTGTGCAGTGATGTCAGGATGCTCGCCCGATGTCATCACGCGCTGTTTTATGCTCGAGCGGGTCTAGGCGCATGCCCGCCCGCTCAGTGAAAAATTCTGCCCTACATGTTTCAATAAGCTCACCTCTCGCTCTTCTAGACTCCAATGAGTGTAGGCCCAACCTGCTCAACCTTTCCTCATAATACAACCCCTTCATCCCAGGGATCAATCTAGTCAACCTTCCCTGAACTGCCTCCAACGCAATTATATCCCCTCCTTACAATAAGGAGAGCAAAGCTGGATGCACTACTCCAGATATGGTTGCAGCCAACTCAGCTCTCGCAAGGCTGCGCTACTCTTGCACTCCAGCCCCCCTTGCAAGGAAGGCCAAGTGGACCACTTCCGCCTCTGTTTATGGGATCAGTCCCATGTGAGGAGTGTGGAACAGACTCAAGGGGCTGAATGGCCTCCTCCTGTTCCTCCATTCCGATGACCACCTGGCGAGGTTCCATCACCAAGCGCACCATTCATTGGGACCACGATGTTGGTGGCGAAGGTGGTTGGGGGCACAAGAAATAATGTGCTGGTGCAGCATGTCAAGGTCCGCAGCAGCTTATAGGGAACGCCAGTGAGGAAAGCCATTTTCCCTGAGCTGAAGGCTGTCCTGCCTAACGGTGAGAGAACCTCACGATTCATTCATGTAGCTTGAAGGGGAAAGATAAGGCAATCTTTCAACTAGTGCAATGAATGTGCCCAAGGAAGCAGTGGGAGGGGTGACTGAGGCAGTTAGTGGCAGGTATGAACAACTTACAGTGACTCAGTGAAGGAAAATGTTTAATCACTTCACTAGGCCAGCAAGTGCCGAGCAATATTTAGTCTGACAAAGCACGACAACCATTTACAGTCGCCTGCTTCACACTTTGCGAAAGCGAAAGGGTTTCCCAGTATCCCCTTGGATGCAAGGCAGGGTCAATTCCACCCTCAACCTTCACTCGGAACCAAAGATGAAAGCAAAATACTGCTGATGCTGGAGACCTGAAATAAAAACAGAGAATGCTGGAAAAGCTCAGCAGCATCCGTGGCCAGAGAAACAGAGTTAACATTTCGTGTCCGTGTGACTCTTCTTCAGAGCTCCGCTTTTCCAGCATTCTCTGTTTTCATTTCACTCGGAATCGTCCGTTTATTCGCTGCCTTGCATCCTAACGTTACACTGAAGACCTTCCGCAACTCTTTGGGGCTCCAAAACAAAAACAGAATTACCTGGAAAAACTCAGCAGGTCTGGCAGCATTGGCAGAGAAGAAAAGAGTTGACGTTTCGAGTCCTCATGGTAATTCTGTTTTTGTTTTGGATTTCCAGCATCCGCAGTACTTTTTTGTTTTTATCTTTGGGGCTCACCTGTCTCGGGAAGATGAGAGGCCACTCAACTGCCCTAAGCCTGTTCCACTATTCAATGAGATCATGGCTGAACTGCAACTCAACGCCACAGATCCCTTGGTACCCTTACCCACCAAAACAAAGGCTGTCAGTCAGTGCCTGTGAGTCCGCACGCCAGAGACCAGCAGCCCAATCTTCCCTATGGGACGTGGTGGTGTAGCAGTATCGTCACTGCACTGGTATTCCAGAGACCCAGGCTAATGTTCTGGGACCTTGGTTTGAACCCCACCAAGCAAAATGGTAAAATTTGAATTCAATAAAAATCTATATTTTAAAAAAGGTCTGGTGACGACCACAAACCCATTGCCGATTGTGGTAAAAACCCATCTGGTTCACTTATGCCCTTTAGGAAAGGAAATCTGCTGCCCTTACCTGGTCTGGCCTACATGTGACTCCAGGCCCACAGCGATGCAGCTGACTCTTAACTGCCCTCTGAACACTTAGGGCACTTAGGGATGGGCAATAAATGCTGGCCTAGCCAGTGACACCCACACCCCAGGAATGAATATATTTTTAAACATTGGGGCAGGTTTTAACAGATCAGTGAGGTGGGTTGTACAGGGTAGAACACTGCCACCATTTTAAGCGAACACAGCTACATTTGTATAGTGCCTTTACCATAACAACCCAAGATGCTTCACAAATAGGCTCGAAGGGAATGGGTGACAAGTACAGTGGGGAAAATTGGGAGGTTTTTTTAAAAAAATTCATTCATGGGGTATTCCTGAGAATAGTAGGGTTGATGCAGCTGAATACTCTATATTCCATGTAAGGGAAAAAGAGGAATACATGGAAAACTGAAGTCAAAGGAATGGTGCTTTTTTTGGGGAGGCGGGGTGGTGGAGGAGACGAGGGATTTCAGAAATCCATTGCAAAGAATTGGATCAAGTCATGGACCAATAAGGATTTTAAGTGTGCTGAACCAGAAGCCAGTGTAAATTGCCAAGAATGCAGGTGATGGGGGAATGAGACCCTGGTACAAGATGATATATGTGCAGCAGAGTTATGGGCAATTTGGAGTTAATGGAAGAATCGGAAAGGAGGTCCAGGCATGGGTATGTTCCTTTCCAGTTTTCTCTCCTCTAAGAAGGATTTCTGTAAAATTGGAGCTCTACATCCCGGAATTGCTTTATTTTCATTCTCCCATCAGCCCTCCCTATCCTTGTGATGGCAGACTGGCCAATGCAACAGTCAATATGTGACAAGGGAATCCGGGGCTGGTTTTTGTAGCCTGTTTTTGAATGTTATGACGTGGTAGGTGATGTGTGCCAGGAAGACCAAATCCACAAGGGAAACTTGGCCACATTGTCACAACGGTTTTGCAATTTGTATTTATTACGAGAAGATTTGGGCTCTGAATTCAGAGCTAATGAGCTCACTAACACCATTAGAGATTTTAAAAACTAAATTAAAACATTTATTAACAAAAGAAAAGCACATACATATGATTACAGTTATTTAATATTATAACAAATCCCAAAATTCCTAATTAAACTGACTCCCAAGTACACACCCCCTTTAAGGCAGCAGTCCAAAATAGATTTTTAATTTAAATAGCAAGCTAGCACATTTACCACAACACCCAGTTGGCTGTGGAATTCCAACTTTAGTTCCTGGACACAGCAGACTTTTGCAAAAATGGCTGAAGGCTTCCCCCAAGACTGTTTTACACAATCCTCTCAGATCTTACATGGCCCCCGACATCACCTCCCTTCCTCCTTCATATATGTTTTCTCTCTCTTTAATATGTAAGTTCCATTGTTCTATACATCTTTGGAAATGTACACTTCCCATAATATAAAAATCTTTCATGCTGCCAATATGGTCAGTACCTTTTGGGAAAAATAAACATAATAACTTAGCCCTATTTATCTTGTTAGTTGTATACATCCTACCATCCCTTTAAAACCCAAACAACCTCTTTGTTTATCTAAAAATGTAAGTTTCCATCATACCCTAAGTGCTGCCCTCATCCATCTTTACTCATTAGCATCTCAAATGCCTTTTACCCCTAATTTCTTTAGATAATTTCAAGCTTGCAGCCTATATGACTCTAATTAAATCACAGACAGAACCATCTACACTCACACCCATAAACCTACTTTACAATAAATCACAACCATATTATGAAAATTATTATAGCTTTGTGACATGAATCAGAATTAAGATCCTTTGAGATACTAGGCAGCGTATTGTATTGTGGATGGTGTTTTATACAGACTGACAGTTCAATATCCACCCCTTAAACTTTCAGTTAGATCTTAGTCATATTTTCAGTCTTTTCACCCCAGTATCAATGCAAGAAAACCTTCCTGCAAGGGTCAATGAATATTCTTCAGCTGTGGGAACCCTGGCCAATTCCCTGAACCTCCTCATTCGGGAACGCAGAAGAACACGAGAAATAGGGACTAGACCACACGGCCTGTCGAACCTGCTCCGCCACTCAATACAACCGCGGCTAATCTTGGGCTTCATCTCCACTTTCCCGCCCGCTCACCATATCCCTTAATTCCCTGAGAGACAGAAAATCTGACCATCCCGGCCTTAAATGTATTCAACAGCGGAGCATCCACAACTCTCTTGGGTAGAGAATTCCAAAGGTTCACAACCCTCTGAGTGAAATAATTTCTCCTCATCTTGGTCCTGAATGATTGGCCCCTTATCCTGAGACTGCGCCTCTGTGTTTTAGATTCCCCGACGACCTCTCAGCATCCACCCGGTCAAGCCCCTTCAGAATTACGAAGCTTTCAATGAGATCGCCTCTCACTCTTCTAAAACCCAGAGAACATAGGCCCAATTTACTCAGCCTCTCAGCGCAGGACAAACCCCTCATCCCAGGCACCAATTTGGTGAACATTCGCTGTACTGCCTCCTATATCCTTCCTTAAATGTGAAGAACAAAATTGCACACAGTATTCCTGTCGTAGCATCTGCCTCAGTGGAAATGAAGGATGCAAGGGAGGCTAGGATTTGAGGTCTTTGCAGTACTGCAGGGAGTGATATAAATTAGCTGCCTGCAGAAGGCACCAGAAAGTAACATATTGTTAAACACATCAGGTATCCCTGAAGTTAATTGACTTTCTCCTCATTCTGTCGATTTTCCCTCAGAAAAAACATACTGATATTTCAATCTGGATTTCTCTCAATAAAAGGTCGCAATAACATTCAATGATGAAATGACCGGTTAATTACCCAAAGCTAGCTAGTCAGCTATTTAAAATGTGAATTCTCATTCAGTACATGTTGCACTGTGAAGGACGGACTTGTGGCAAACGGCACACTTACATCACAGGACATGACTGTGTGTTGCATGTCGGCCTAGTTTATAACTGTGCTAGCAGCAGCCTCGGCCTATACGATCCAAATTAAGAAATAAAACTTAGCTCCTATTCATGGAAAACTCATCTGCTGCTTTGCAAACAGGGTCAAGGGGAGAGGATTTTTAAACACTAAATACTTAAAGTTAGACTCTGTGTTAATTGTTAATAGTTCTGGTTATGTGCCCACATCCTGTTTTCTCTACAATCCCTCACCGCTCTGTAGGCCGCAGGCTGCATTGGTGGCCGATTATTTCCAGACCAGAAGAATTACATTTTTTTTTTCACACCCACCGCCAACGCACGCCCCCCCCCCCACTCCACCTCCACCCCAACTGAGACTTTTTTCTTTTTGAGAAAAAAAATTCTAATTTTGCATCAAATAGCGGCAGCGCTAACTAATAGAAGCTTGGTGGCTAAAGAGCAAAGCGTTTGTGAGAACATGAAAGCATTTGAAAGGAAGATTCCAGTCTGTAATGCGAGGAGAGCTGGTGTCAAGATGGCTGGGAGAAATGCCTCTGTCTTTGAGTCCATGGCTTTACTGCAATTCATTAACTTAAATGTGAGACTGCTCAAATGGCAAAGGTCAAAGCTGCTAAGTTTACAAGGCCTCCACTTCATGAATACAATTACTAAAGTGCACTGACAGGCAGAGTGGTATTTTTAGTGGATATTTGGGGCAGCAATTATGCTGCTTAAAAAAAAAATAATCCAATGATTTGAATTAAGTAACATAAACATCAGACAAAGGGAGAATGTAGTGTGAAAAACCGTATTATTGGATTATTTCAATAAGCTTCGAATGAACATTAGACGGTATTGCAGCTACACAATATACTTTAGTTCTATAAGGTTTTCAGTTGTCATCTGTGCTCTTGTTACTTCCGGTTTTGATTACTCCAGTGTTCTTGTGGACAGCCTCCCGTCTTGCACCCCCGAAAAGCTTGAGGTCCTCCAAAGCTCTGCTGCCTGTTCCCTGACATGCACCAAGTCTTCCTCGCCCATCACCCCTGTAATCGTTGACCTACACTGTCCAGCAGCACCTCAGGTTTAACATTCTCATCCTTGTGTTCCCTCCGTGGCCTCGCTCCTCCCTCTGTCACTTTCCCCAGTGCTCTGCATTCTCCAATTCTGGCCTCCCCAGCCTCCTTTGCTCAGTCATTGGTGGCCGTGCCTTCACCTGTCTAGGTCCTAAGCTCTGGAATTCCCTCCCTAGTCCTCGGCGTCCTCCACCTCTCTCTTTCCTCCTTTAAGATGCTTCTTAAAAGGCTGGTTGGTTCAAATGTACTTGATGTGATGCCAAGTCTCATATTCAGCTCTTTCCAGAGCTTTTATTGGAGTCCAGATACTGAATCTGCAAATTTCCATTGTTACACACCTGAGTAGCATGCACAAAGTCTCAACACAGAGCTAAATCTCAAACTTTAAGTACTCTATCCAGGGCTAAGAACAAAACATGTGACAAAAATGACAGTCTACCATTTTACCTATCTCATCAGAGTTGACTGCTGCTCATTTTATATATACATTTGTGTCGTGTCTATTATTGTACAATGCATTTCCTTGATAAATGGAAAGAATAGATGATGAATGCTTGATAGAAAGGTCATAGCACATAGGGGGCCATTCAGCCCATCGTATCTACGCGGGGTCTCAGAAGGAGCTATCTGTGTCCTCTGGTTCTTGATACTTCAGTGGGGACATTTTATATCTTGGGTAAATGAGTTCGTTGGTCAACCGAACTCTAACTGCACGCCTTCCTATGTTCTCCTCAACTGCTGTTTGCAGTCAATAATGGAGAGAGACTGATGTAAAAATAAACAGTGATGGTTTATTGAGACATAGGGCAAAGCATAGATCATATGTGCTCACTCAGAAACGTCCAGAACCAGACTTACAGTTCCCAGTTGCCCGTGCTGTACAGTTACTTGTCAGTGCCGTCACATGATCAGTGCACTTGCATTCTCTTAAAGGGACAGGGTACCTCACTTTACCACAGAACACTTTCTCCCTATCTACCCTATCTTGACCACCAATATATATCTGACCCGTGAATAGGTCCGTATAATATGGATCTTTTTTGCGCACCTTCACAATGCTCAGATTTATAAAGCCAAATGGCTAACTCTGCAACTTTCTGAAGTTCATGTCCTTCTAGGATTGGCTGTGTGCATCCCTTGAGTACATAGAAGGAGCACCTTTCAATTGATTCATCTTATCCTTCCTTAGAGGTCTACCTCCCTCTCACACATCTAACCATCTCTCTCAAGCCCATTGATAACACAGAACACCAATAAAGTTACCGAATATACCAACAAGGATGGAGAAATGGAGCAAAAAGCACAATAGCCAAAATACAGCCCGAAATTTGACACAATACATCAGTGTAGATGATGACATAGTGTTAGTGTCACTGGACTTGTAATGCAGAGGCCCAGGCTCATGACATGTGTTCAAACCCCCCCCACAGCAACTGGTGGAATTTAAATTTAATTAATAAATCTGGAATATAACGCTAGCTTCAGCAATGGTGACCATGACAACAATCAATGGCAGTTGTAAAACCTTGTCTGGTTCACTAATAGGGAGGGAAACCTGCCGTCCTTACCCAGTCAGCCTACATGTGACTCCAGAACCACAGCATTGTGGTTGACTCTTGAGTGCCTGTGAAGATCAAGGGCAATTAGTGATGGGCAACAAATGCTGACCTTGCCAGTGATGCCCACATGGTATTTTTTTTTATTCATTCTTGGGATGTGGGCATCACTGACCAGCATTTATTGCCCATCCCTAATTGCCCTTGTTTAGAGGGCATTTAAGAGCCAACCACATTGCTGTGGGTCTAGAGTCACATGCAGGTGTGTAGGCCAGACCAGGTAAGGACAACATTAGTGAACCAGATGGGTTTTGACAACAATCAACAATGGTTTCATGGTCATCATTAGACTTTTAATTCCAGATTTTTATTGAATGCAAATTCTACCATCTGCTGTGACAGGATTCAAACTCCAGCCCCCAGAGCATTACCCTGGGTCTCTGGATTACTAGCCCAGCAACAATATTACTACGCCATCACCTCCCCATTGAAAGAATAAAGGTGGCAGCAGCAAGCCAACCAAAAATACACCAGTAAATTCAGGCAAAAAACAGCTGGAAATACACCAGAATTTAACAAAATCTACCACCAAGCTCACTGAAATATGCTAAATTTAATTTATGGAAAATACCCATGGAAATACACCAGCAGCCAACCTCTGGATCAGGTTGGCAACCCCTCGCGTCAGTCAATTCTGGGCGTAGGGAACTGACCAGGTTCCTACAAGTGGTAAACATCACAATGGGCAGAGGTAGATCAATGGAGGCAAGTGTCACCAGCTGCCACGAGACCCTTGGGTTAGCTTAGTTGTCTTCAGGAGTTGGAGCGGGATCTCCCACCATTTTGTTTGGGTTTATTTTGGCTAATCTGGCCTGTTTCTGTTCTCTCGTTTTTTTTTCACCACAAATCAACTTAGCCCAATTGTATGACTCTGTGGAGCGGAGGGAGTGGTGGTGAATTATGGTGATGGAATACATAAGTTGCATCATGCCAGGGCAGGACAGGTTCGAAGGACCACCTGGTCTTTTCCTGACCTACCTTCTCACGTATTTAATAACCGCAATACAGCAATAATGACACTGAAATAGACGAACTCATGAAAAAAAATGTATCAAATGTATCAGGGAAATCGACAACCAGTTTCTGGCAAATGGATAGATGAAACTGGGTCTGATTGGAACTCGTCCTCGGGTCTGATTAGTCGACCTTCTACCCATCCCTGGTTCTGCAAACTGATTGGCTGAAAGTTCCCAGCCATATTCTAGAATTGCACACACAGGCACAAACTTCTGTAACTTGGTTCGATAGATGAGAAGTTACGCCGGCGCCCTGTAGTTTGATCCAATCGTGTCAGTTTTAGTATATTTCCTTAAGCAATCAATGCAAATAACAAGAAAAGCAAAAAAAAATAAAAAATACTGCGGATGCTGGAGACCTGAAACAAAAACAAAAATAGCTGGAAAAGCTCAGCAGGTCTGACAGCATCTGCGGAGAGGAACACAAGTTTAAAGTTTCGAGTCCCTATGCCAATAACATAGTCAGAAGCACCAGCCTGTGGGGGGTGCGATGGGACTGAGTTAACAGAAGGGGCACTTTCAGAACCTGCTTTCTTTGCTGTGTTATGCATTTAACTACCACACCAGCATTCTGTAACTCTCAGAGCAGCTTGTCTGTCCTATTACATTGATGTTCTTTTTCAAGGGGAATTTGTGATTTCCTAAATGAAGGGAGGGGGTGGGGGGGGCTCCTAACCAGCCACACAGAGTGAAGTTGCTGTTGAGTTATGATTGTGAGGAGTTTTTTTTTTGGACTGTCTTTAGAGAGGCAAAGAGAAATTTGTCAAATTTTGCCCTGACTTCATCTGGCTTTTTGATTGTAAAGTAAATAAGTGCAGCGGTCTACAAGGGCAAAAAGGTGTTTTTTTTTAATATATATATACAATTAAAAGTGCCAATGGTCAGTGACCATCTGTGCCATAAGCCAGTGCCCACTTTTCCCAGCACAAGCCCGTTCTTCCTGAAGGAACTGGAGGCTGGAGGTTAGTCAGTAAAGCAGTTCACACAGACTGCAGCCTGGTGGGCTGGGGTGTTAGTTTCACTAGCGCCTGAACTCACACCAGTGCAGATGTGAAAGTTCCTGCAGAGGTTTCTGTGCTCACTTAGTCACCCAAAAGGTTCAGACATGGACCAGTTGACGCGGGAGGGAGAGTCTGTCATTTCCCTTATTTCACAAAGCCCACATCCTAACGTGTCCGTGCGCTAATCCTGCCCATTGCACATGGGTCTCAAACCATAGGGCAATTGGAAATGAACAGCTCCGGCTGCCGGGGTGATTCGCTTCCCTGCTGCAGCGAGGAAGGAAGCAGGGGCTACCCGGGATGTTGGGAAACAACCGAACCCCCCAAAACTCACGGTCAGCTGAAGTGAAAGCAACTCTTCCCGAGGGAGGAAGTATGGGAGCGAGGCAGGAAGGAATGGAGGGAGGGAGGGAGGGATGGAGGAAGGAAGAGCTGGAGGAAGGGAGGGAGGGAGGAAGGAATGGAGGAAGGAAAGAATAGAGGGAGGACTGGAGGAAGGAAGGGAGAGAGGAAGGCAGGGTTGGAGGAAGGGAGAAAGGGAGAGAGGAAGGAGGGAGGAAGGAAGGAATGGAGGGAGGGAGGAAGGGAGGAAGGGAGGCATTGAACAACCTCAGGAAGTTAGACCATAAGACCATAAGGCACAGGAGCAGAAATTAGGCCATTCGGCCCATTGAGTCTGCTCCGCCATTCAATCGTGGCTGATAAGTTTCTCAACCCCATTCTCCCGCCTTCTCCCCGTAACCTTTGATCCCCTTACCAATCAAGAACCTATCTATCTCGGTCTTAAATACACTCAATGACCTGGCCTTCTATGGCAGTGAATTCCATAGATTCACCACTCTCTGGCTAAAGAAGTTTCTCCTCATCTAAAAGGTCTTCCCTTTACTCTGAGGCTGTGCCCTCGGGTCCTAGTCTCTCCTACTAATGGAAACATCTTCCCCACATCCACTCTATCCAGGCCTTTCAGTATTCTGTAAGTTTCAATCAGATCCCCCCTTATCCTTCTAAATTCCATCGAGTATAGACCCAGAGTTCTCAAACGTTCCTCATATATTAAGCCTTTCATTCCTGGGATCGTTCTTGTGAACCTCCTCTGGACCTTCTCCAGGGCCAGCACATCCTTCCTGAAATACGGGGCCCAAAATTGCTCACAATATTCTAAATGTGGTCTGACCAGAGCCTTATAAAGCCTCAGTAGCACATCCCTGCTTTTATATTCTAGTCCTCTCGAAATAAATGCCAACATTGCATTTGCCTTCCTAACTACCGACTCAGCCTGCAAGTTAACCTTAAGAGAATCCTGGACTAGGACTCCCAAGTCCCTTTGCACTCCAGATTTCTGAATTCTCTCCCCATTTAGAAAATAGTCTATGCCTCTATTCTTCCTACCAAAGTGCATGACCTCACACTTACCCACATTGTATTCCATCTGCCACTTCTTTGCCCATTCTCCCAACCTGTCCAAATCCTCCTGCAGCCTCCCTGCCTCCTCAATACTACCTGTCCCTCCACCTATCTTTGTATCATCTGCAAACTTAGCCAGGATGACCTCAGTTCCTTCATCTAGATCATTAATGTATAAAGTGAAAAGTTGTGGTCCCAACACTGACCCCTGCGGAACTCCACTAGTCACCGGCCGCCATCCTGAGAAGGACCCCCTTATCCCCACTCTCTGCCTCCTGCCAGACAGCCAATCTTCTATCCATGCTAGTACCTTGCCTCTAACATCATGGGCTCTTATCTTACTGAGCAAACTCCTGTGCAGCACCTTGTCAAAGGCTTTCTGGAAGTCCAAGTAGATAACATCCACTGGCTCTCCTTTGTCTAACCTACTCGTTACCTCCTCAAAGAATTCTAACAGATTTGTCAGGCATGACCTCCCCTTGATGAAACCATGCTGACTTTGCCCTATTTTACCATGCACTTCCAAGTATTCTGAAATCTCATCCTTAATAATGGACTCTAAAATCTTACCAACGACCGAGGTCAGGCTAATCGGCCTGTAATTTCCCGTCTTTTGCCTCACTCCCTTCTTAAACAGGGGGGTTACATTAGTGATTTTCCAGTCCTCTGGGACCCTCCCTGACTCCAGTGATTCCTGAAAGGTCACCACTAACGCCTCCACTATCTCTTCAGCTATCTCCTTCAGAACTCTGGGGTGTAATCCATCTGGTCCAGGTGATTTATCCACCTTCAGACCTTTCAGTTTTCCTAGCACCTTCTCCTTGGTAATGGCCACCATACTCACCTCTGCCCCCGACTCTCTTGAACTTTGGGGATGTTACTCGTGTCTTCCGCTGTGAAGACTGATGCAAAGTACCTATTCAGTTCCTCCGCCATTTCTTTGTTCCCCACTACTACTTCTCCAGCGTCATTTTCCAGCAGCCCAATGTCCACTTTTGCTTCTCTCTTACCCATTATATATCTAAAAAAATTCTTGCAATCTTCTTTTATATTACTGGCTAGTTTACCCCCATATTTAATCTTCTCCCTCCTTTTTTAGTTGTCCTCTGTTGGTCTTTGTAGGCTTCCCAATCCCCTGGTTTCCCACTGCTCTTCGCCGCATTGTATGCTTTCTCTTTAGCTTTTATGCTGTCGCTGACTTCCCTTGTCAGCCATGGTTGCCTCGTCCTCCCTTTAGTATGCTTCTTCTTCCCAGGGATGAATTTTTGCTGTGTCTCCCAAATTACTCCCAGAAACTCCTGCCATTGCTGTTCCACTGTCTTTCCTGCTAGGCTCATCTCCCAGTCAATTCTGGCCAGCTTCTCCCTCATGCCTCTGTAGTTGCCTTTATTCAACTATAATACCGTTACATCTGATTCCAGCTTTTTCCTCTCAAATTGCAGAATAAATTCTATCATATTATAGTCACTTCCTCCTAAGGGTTCCTTCACCTTAAGCTCCCTTATCAAATCTGCCTCATTTCAAATCTGCCTCATTACACATCACTAAATCTAGAATTGCCTGTTCCCTAGTGGGCTCCACCACAAGCTGCTCCAAAAAGCCATTTCGTAGACATTCTACAAATTCCTTTTCTTGGGATCCACTACCAACCTGATTTTCCAGTCTACCTGCATGTTGAAATCCCCCATGATCACTGTAACCTTGCCTTTCTTACACGCCTTGTCTATCTCCTGGTGTATCTTGTGCCCCACATCCTGATTACTGTTCGGAGGCCTGTACATAACTCCCATTATGGTTTTTTTACCTTTGCGGTTCCTCAACTCTACCCACACGGATTCTACATCATCTGACCCTACATAATTTCTTGCTATCGATTTCATTTCTTACTAACAAAGCAACCCCACCCCCTCTGCCAACCTGCCTATCTTTTTGATAGGATGTATATCCTTGGATATTTAGCTCCCAGCCCTGATCCCCTTGTAGCCATGTCTCCGTGATGCCCACCACATCATACCTGCCAATTTCAATCTGCGCCACAAGCTCATTTACCTTATTTCGTATACTGCGTGCATTCAAATACAACACCTTCAGTCCTGTATTTCCCATCCCCTTTCTCATTGTCGTCCCTTTATTCCAAAGCAGCCACTGTCGTAGGAAACACACCAGTCAATATGGGCATAGCAAGACCCCAGAAAGAGCAATGGGTTAAACGACCAGATGATTTTTTTTCTCTGATGTTGGTTTCACTAAGTAAGCTCTGCCACAGACTGTAGGCTGCAGATGGTTCTAGTAAAATAGAAAATCTCCCTTGATTGCAGATTATTTGTGAGATGAGGAACTGAGGACAGTGCAACCATGAAAAGGAGAAACAGTGGCCATCAGGCATCAGCTGTCTCCTCTTCTTGTTCTTCCTCACCCATGTACTTTGGCTGTTCCTCATGCTGAACTCCCTACGTTCCCCAGAGCCTGTGTTGTGACAATGTTCACTCAAGTTGGTGAGCAGGGTGTGTGAGGTGCTGGATTACTTGAGGCCGTGGAAAGTGCTGACTCCCTGACACCTGACTAGGGTGACCTCCTCCAAGGGAATCAAGTGCTTGTAGCTTCTCAACACTTCATCACTTTGGATCTTGAGATGCTGCAGGTTTAAGGAGGAAGTACAGCGACAGACCCATTGGCGTTCCAGCCTGTTTGTCAAGTAAAGCTCAGGACGGAATGAGTTATTAGGAAGGAATTTGTGGCATGAACGCTTGGGCCATTTTCTCAGCCTTAAAGGCTGCTCTAGAGTCTTTGCCTTGGCTGCGTTTTCAAATCTGCCATCTTTGTCCAGATTTGGATTCAGATCAAGCGGGTTTTGCGAGAGGGGATTGGAGCAATCCTTCAGTACCTGTGCCCTGCCTCCACGGTGGCATTTGACCTTTGTGTAGTGCTCTGTTGCCCAGGGCAACAGGATCTAGGACATGAAATGCCACCTCACCAAGCGATGGCAAAAGATGACCCTCTGCTGTGCCAAACCAAATGGTACCAAGGGCAGCCATCTTGTTCACATGGTGGACGGCAGGACGTCATTAACGGATCTTTCTGGAAGCACTATGAGTTTGGTGAAGTTGACCAATGCCAGCAGAGTTTCGACCAATAACCATTTCAAGTGAACAGGTGTTACACCAATTGTCTTGTACACTGTGATTCAGCAATTCTGCATCACACAGCTTAAATATTTAACTTGAACCCAACTCAGGCAAAAATACGAGGGGAAATAAATCAGAGGAAAAATCCAAAGATGTTCAATAACCGCTTTCCACCTCTCCAATCTTGAAGGCTGTGGCTTTTCTGGGGATCAGTTTGATGGACGTCAGAAACCTTCGAATGTGGTCATACTTGACAAAGGTCCGGTTACTGACTGTCAGCAGGCTATTTGACTACGGCAAGACTCACAGTAGGTCCTGTCTTCATTAACTCTCACTAGTGCACACCTTTCAATATAAGGCAGCTTGATGACCTGTCAAGGGCTCAATCCTGGCAAAGGAAAGCAACCGGCTTTGTACCTCTTCCCAGCCCAGAGGCACTGAGGCCAAGCGTGGCGCCCCTCGCCTGCTGGGCCCTTGACTGAGATCACAGGCCAAGGGTCGAATCTAGCACCTTCCAGGTCTGTTTGCACAGCACCAGGGAGGAGGCAACTTTCACTTTTCCGCTGGCTGCATCTTTGCAAAGCAGAATGGATGGCCAGAATGTTCTAGAAAGTAAGCTGAAAGTGCAGGCCAAACAAGACGCCCCGGGGCAGCACAACGAAGACGGGGACCACTCTCTGCAGAGAAAGAGCCAAGTCCAAAGCAAAGCTCCAGCCTGTGAAAGTTAGTTTTTAATTTACAGCAGTTCATTTTTTTTCTTAACTTTGACTCACATCTGTCTACCAGCCAGGGCTCTGATCTTATAATTCTCGATCCTATAAGTTTTCATTATTGTTCTGATAAGGAAACTAGGCCACATCTAACCGCAGTGTACCTTTTGCAGTGTTTCTCAGTATTTGATACTATCTGTTCCTGGAAGTCACTTTAATAGATGAAGCAGTTTCTTTAAACCGCAGAGTTCAAAGAGAATCTGCTATACTGCACTGCTCCCCCAGCCCAATTAGATTGGCCAGTGATAATACTTAAAGGGGAAGCTTGTAGGCCAATGTGTTGAACTGCACAGTGTCTCACCAGCTTGATAATGTGTGCCTGAACCCCAGCCAGAATAATAGAACAGTATAATGCAGGGGGGGTGGGGGGGTCTTCCAGCCCACCCAGTCTGCGACAGCCCTTTTGAAGAACGATCCAGTTAGTCCCCAGCCTCGGCTCTCACCCGCACCCTCTGCAATTTTTTTTCCTCTCCTTTAAGCATTTAAGGCTGCTGTTGAATCGATATCCACCGCCCCATCCCAAATCCTCACCACTCGTTGCGCAAGGAAGATTTTCCGCATGTTGTCTGTCACGGGTTCTCCTGCCAATCACCTTGAATCTGTCCCCGACCTCTTGGTCACCGAGGCTCCAGCTTCATCTCATTTACTCGAGCTAAATACCTTCATGGCGTACAGATTAAAGCCATGGTGTTGAATGCATTATGACCATGGTCAATGCGTTCTGAGCAGTGAACGTTGAGCGACTATCGCTTCTTAAAGACAGGCCCAAGGTTTGGAGTTAGGCCGGAGCACTTGCTTTCCACTCGCCTCCTTAAGGAATGTTTCATAGGATGCCGGGATACAGGCTTATGCCCGGCATGGCTCCTCGGGTTTTCTGTCTAGTGGATGGCCGCACGGTAACATGGGTGAGAAGCTGAGAGGATGTCGCGTGTTGATCTACTTGATCAGGGATCGTGTTTGACGCACATACTCTGGCTGGACATATTCTGGGAGACTTCATCTTGCGTCCTCCCACTCCCATCCCGCCCCGTCTTCAGTATTTTTAAACTTATAAATCAAAAGTGTTGCACAGGAAACACACAGTTACTTTTTTTCCTTAAGCCCTGTGAGTTTTCTCCCTGGGTTGGCTCAGAGCAGCATCCAGGGGATTAACCTTTAATCCCTGGAGACTCCAGGACTTAAGACATAGGAGCAGAAATTAGGCCATTCGGCCCATCGAGTCTGCTCCGCCATTCAATCATGGCTGATAAGTTTCTCAACCCCATTCTTCCCGTAACCTTTGATCCCCTTACCAATCAAGAACCAATCTATCTCGGTCTTAAATACACTAACGTTCCTGGAGGCTTGGCAGCTCCAGGCCTTTCCACCACCTTCCTGACAACTATTTTTATGGCTGGGGGAATTGTTTGGTCAGTAAGATTGAAAGAATTCCACATCTTGCTCTTCATGATTTGTTCCCACTGCCTCACTATTTGTCTTTTGCCCCTCAGAAGCATGACTACTCTTCAAAGGCTACAGTAAAACAGTAGGGAGACGGGTTTAGAGCAGGTAACTCCAGTGTAGCACAGGGGCCTGTGAACACTTGCCAACCCTCATGCACTCATTGGGAATGACTCAAATTTCCAGCCTAATCCAGCCTCACTCGCGATCCCCGTGAAATCCCGGGGTTCTTCCGCAGCTGGTGTTTGTTCAGGGAGCCAGGTCCGATCGGGTTGCCCAGCCCCTGTGTGGTGATGGGTAACTGGGTTACAAGGCCTCTGCAAGGCCCCAAAGCGGCCACAGGCTTCCCCTACACTGTACCTGGTGCCAGATCGCCCGTCTCCCTTTCCTCGGCGCGCGCATTGAATGCTTGTTAAAGGTTGAAGCAGTCCCGAAGCAGCACCAAGGCACTGGCTTCCTACGAAACTATAAACGCGTCAGAGGGTCGTGAGCCGTCGGAACTCTCTTCCTCAAAAGGCGGCAGAAGCAGAGTCTTTGAATATTTTTAAGGCAGGGCTAGATAGATTTTCGATAAGCAACGGGGTGAAAGGATATCGGGTGGGGGGGCGGTGGGTAGGCGGGTATGTGGAGTTGACGTTACAATCAGATCAGCCCTGATCTCATTGAATGACAGAGCAGGCTCGAGGGGCCGAGTGGCCTACTCCTGTTCCCAATTTGTACGTTCGTATGTCCGTAAAGGGGTAAATATCCTGCCATTTCTAAAGGCACAGCACATGCACCAATCGTATAATCCATTGCAACATTACAGTTACGGAGTAGGTTATAAATTTTCCTACACTTAACTTTCGCGTAAGATATGCATAAAATGACAGCACTTGTTTCATTCATGTTAAGTAAAAGTATTTATAATAGAACAGATTTTATGGTACAGGTCGATTTATAATCTTTTAATTTGACTCCACTTATTTATTCTTACACAGAATCTGAGAGGTGGGCATCACTGGCAAGACCAGAATTGTTGCCCAGCCCTAACTGCCCTTGAACTGAGTGAATACTAGGCCACTTCAAAGGGCAGTTAAGAGTCAACCACATTTCTGCGGGTCTCCAGAGTCACACTGAATTTTTAAAAAAGTCTGGAAGCAAGTCTCAGTGACGGTGACCATCAAACTATCAGCAATTGTCATAAAAACCCATCTGGTTCACTAAATGCCCTTTTAGGGAAGGAAATCTGCCAACTGTACTAGTCTGGCTTACCTGTTTAATATAGGGAATAGCTGACTCTAGATATATTATTGGGAATAACAACCCTTTGTATATTACAGGGCAATATACCCCTGTAAATGTAATAGAGAATAGCAGGCCCTGGAGGCTGAATTCAATAGCCCCCAAAATGGGCAGGGGGATCACAATGTGCGATTAACCTGTGCTGATTGACCGGGTACCTGAGTAGGGACCAATGTCACTAGTTAAAGCTAGCCTGCATTGCTTAAAGCTCTCTAAGTGGAGGTGCATTACAACAGGCAGTAGTACAGGTGTTGGAACTGACTGAAGAAACACTGAATATGGTGCAATATGGGAGTAAATGGGCTTCAAGGCTTTCAGAAGCTGGATTGGAGGTTTTGGGGAATGTAGGTGGAAAGTAGGATATATGTCCTGTATCCGCACGTAAACAGGAACCCCTCTGGACACCTGCCTAGAGGGCAAGTCTCCGAGATTACTGAGCACAGTAAGGTGACACTCAGATACTGAACAATACTGTACAGGGCCAGGAGTTCAATGGCAGGAGAGTGTGGTCATAAGGACTTGGATGCAGTGCCATAAGAAACTCAATGACCTTACACAAGTGGTGAAGATCATTGAATGCATCTTCACTGAAAGTATTTAAAGAGGAGGTGGATAGATTTTTGAAATATCGGGGAGTTGAGGACCATGAGGAGCTGGCACAAAAGAGGAGTTCAACCATCATCTTATTGAATGGCGGGGCAGGCTTGAGGGGCTGAATGGCCTACTCCTGCTCCTATTTCTTATGTTCTTGTGTTCAAGTGCCTTGCCCCACTGACAGCGCCACTAGCCTGACAGTCCTCAGTCACTCACCTACCAACAATCTCCATCAATCTGGACTCATACCTGCCATTCACATGCTGTGCAGGTGCAGCCTGCTCCTGGTCTATGCGGGAGGTCCTTGGTTTGCCGGGACTTGGAGTTCCCGAGCTCCGCCGTCGAGTTTAAGGTACGTTGGGTTTTGTAACAACAGATGTGTAACATCGGCTGTTCTCCAGTCCTCTGGCACCGCCTCTGTATCTAAGGATGATCGGAAAATTATGGCCAAGGCCTCCACAATTTCCATCCTCAATTCCCTCAGTATCCTTTGATATATCTCACCCAGTCCTGATGTCTTACCAATTTTAAGTACAGCCAGTTTGTCCGATATCTCCTTCTTATCAACTTTAAACCCATCAGGTGTCCCAACCAACTCCTCATTCACCGTGGCTTAATTGGGCAGCAGCTTCTTCCTTGGTAATGACAGATGCAAAGAATCGTTCTTATCCCATTGAAATTTGCCTTTTCACAATGAATTAACTCTGGGTTGTTCTTTGTCCTTTTCCATAGCCAACCTCACCCTCACACACTTAGCACTGCTGCAAGCCTCATACTCACAGCTCACAATTTTCACACAATGCCAGTTATTCAACCACGAAAGCCACTTCAGACAGATTGTACAACACTCATTTATACACTTGCCGCTGCCTTGCAAGAGAAAGTGATGCCACAGTCACCTTCGCAGTCACTGGCAATGCGATTCACTGAGGCTGCAGTTGCAGCTGCAGCAAAGTGACAAATTCCAGTGCGAACGTCCTCCTGAAATGAATCACTCCCCTGGGTGGATACGCCCTCCTGCTCAGAGCCCTTCCCCCTCTCCTCCTCCCTCTTCCAGCAGCCTGTCCTGCTCCAAGTGCCCTCTGTTCATTCTCCAAGTCGTGCTGTCTTCCAAGGGGAATGGCTACAAGCGCCCCCCCACGCCTGACAGAATCCTTGAAGTGATCAAAAATTCCTCGCGTTCCCATTGACTTTTGCAACTTGCAGGATGGAAGAAAATGCCAGAAGAAATCAATCATCAACTAACCTGAAAGCAGTTGATAATCCCTTGAAATAGCAGTAATGGTGGGCGAGGGGATGTGTTGGGGGTTGGGGGGTTGGGGGAGATTGGGAGAGGAAGGTTCTTTCTGCTGCTGAATGAGGTTGTGGGTTGGGGATAGCTCGCTCATTGAGTTCCAAATGGCGATGACACACCACTGGCATCAAACCAGCACTGCAGCTGGTAAATTGTATAACCTGTCTGCTCTACGCACTTCTGGCTGCCACTCACCACACGTGCGACACACACCCTCACCAATGTGACCTCCAGCCTGGCTCCCTCCAAAAGTTTCCACATGTGCTACAGATGCCACTTGCCCCCAAAAAGGCCCTCGAACCGTGAGCACTCAGTCTCAATATTTCATTTGCCTGTGTCTAGGAAATAGCAGACCCAATGTAAAATATAGGGAATAGCAGCCCCTGTGTATATTACGGGGAATAGCGTTTTTTTCCTCTTTATTCTTTCATGAGATGAGAGTGTCTCTGGCAAGGCCAGCATTAGTTGCCCACCCCTAGTTGCCTTTGAACTGAGGGCAATTAAGAATCAACCACATTGCTGTCAGTTTGGAGCCAGACCAGGTAAGAGCAGCAGATGTTATTCCCTAAATGGCATGCGTTTTTAAACAATAATTGAGGAATGTCTTCAGGATCACCATTACAGAGACTAGCTTAACATTCCAGATTTTAATTAATTAAATTTTAGTTGCACCAGCTACTAGTGATGGAATTTGAACCCATGCCCCCTGAGCATTCGCCTGGTCCAGTGACTATGCCACTATCTGCCCCTATGTATAAGCAGTGCCTACGAATATTATGGAGAATAGCAGCTGCTGTGTGTATCATAGGGATTTGGAGCCAGAAACCGCTCGGCTAAACGGGATCAAGTGCAATGGTTGAATGATTGCAGAATCTACCAGAGCAGAGGCAGGGCAGATCAGCTGTTAATGCAATGCAGTTTGATCCCTTCCCTGTGCCAAGTTATCTGGTCTCAGCTGGTTGGAGTACTGCAGCTAACGTCAATACAACTGAGCCAAAGAAGAGAAATGAAAGCTTATTTTTAAAGAAAACCAAAAATACCTTTCTCCCTCCCCCCCCCCCCACAAAAAAGTACCATCACACGCAGAGAAACAGGCTTTTCAGCCCAGCTGGTCTGTGTTGATGTTTATTCTAATAAGAGAGGGCATGAGTAAGTTTGGCTTTGCTGACCTTGTTGGGTGTTGCAGGCAGGATAGCCAAGTTGTTTAAGTATTGAAGGATTGCCAATGTCCATTGAACCTTCTACCACCTTTCACTCCAGGCTCCTCCCAAAGCCTCAGTATTATCCAGTTTTCAGGGCAATACAGGATGAATAAGAAAGGGTGGAGGTTTGTATGGGCCTCTGTCACATTTCTATTAGACTGGGGGTTGCGGAATCTCCTGCTTGTAAGAGGCGGGAGCGTCGTTAAAGTATTTAACTGCTATGTTGAAGGCACCATTCAGACTCATCCCGTATCATTACTCAACTCGATTGTCTCTGGAAAATGGAAGCCAACCGGGTTTCTAGTCCTGGGATGTATCAGGTGAGCACATCCAAAGGGTCAACTTTATCTTTCAGGAGTTTTGAGTCTCTTCCATAATCTTCGCTCTCCTGCTGCTTAGCTCCCTTGAGCCCTTGTGCTGCTTGTTTGAATTGCTCTGCGTTCCCTGTAACATTACGGATTATTAATGGGAATTCCTCTGGCCAAGTTGCTGACAAGAGAAAGAGGAGGCCAACTAAACTAAAGATGGTGGTGTTGTGGTATTGTCACCAGGCTAGCAATCTAGCGGCCCAGGCTAATGCTCTGGAGTTATAGGGCTCAAATCCCACCACAGAAGCTGGTGAAATTTAAGTTCAGTTAACGAAAGCTGGTCTCCTTGAAACTATCATTGATTGTTGTAAAAACCCATCTGGTTTGCTAACGTCCCTCTAGGGAAGGATCTTTACCTGGTCCAGCCTATATGTGACTCCAGATCCACAGAAATGGCTTAGCCACTCAGTTCAAGGGCAATTAGGGATGGGCAACAAATGCTGGCCTTTCCAGCGATGCCCTCATCCCATGAAAGGAAACAAAAGCTAAAGAGATGGCCGACATGTTGGGATACATGAAAGGTGTTCTGTGTTATTCCATCAGCAGCTGCTGTTGGAGGTCACTGGGCATTAATTTGGCAAATGTTTAGTGCAGATGGAGGCTCCAACACACAATGCCAGTTGTGAGAGCAGGCAAAGATAGCTGTGAGGGCCTGACTGTAGTCTCGTGCCAGATGACATTTCACAAACCGGTCACTGCACACTTTACCTAGCGTTGCATGCTGTCCAGGCTGAACATTAACGAGTGAAATCTAATTGGCTGCATCTTGCCAACATGCCACCAGTGATAGCTGCGAGCACCATCCCACCAATCTGCCAGTAGAGAGAGAGAGATGCAGGACTGTGTTGTCTGCTGTAAAGATGCCGCCAGCCAGTCAGCTACGCATGGGGGTGCCCCTTTCGCTTGTGTCCGTCATTTCTTGATATCCTTTGTCTTCCGTCTTTGCAAAGATAGAACCTGCCTTTATACAGAGTCTCTCATTCATGTCCTCAGGACATCTTTAAGGCCAATGAATAACTTTCAATTTGCCGCCCATGTTGCAGTTTGCTCCATTGTGCGCACAGCAAGATCCCACAAGCAGCAATGTTGAGATGGCCCCATTGATTTCGCACTGCCCTGCTCTGTAAACAATGATACAATTGAGCTGGCGGGGAAATTTGATGGGTTACCCTGTGGGGGAGGGGGGTGGGTAATGGAGTGGCACCAATTTTAACCTTTCAGGCACAACTTGCACCGATTGGCAAACTTCGGCACCAGTGCCTTCAGACTGAGGGAAAAACGTCTAACCCGTGGGCTGGCCAGGTGGGCAGGAAAGTAGCAAATGGCATCCAACCCAGAGAAGTGTGAGGTGATGCATTTGAGGAGGTCAAACAAGGCAAAGCATAAGACAATGAATGGGAGGATACTGAGAGGTGTAGAGGAAGTGAGGGACATTGGAGTGAATGTCCACATATCCCTGAAGGTAGCAGGACAGGTCAATAAGGTGGTTAAGAAGGAATATGGGATCCTTTCATTTATTAGCTAAGGCTTAGAATATAAGAGAAGGGAGATTATGCTGGAACTATATAAAACATTAGTCAGGCCACAACTTGAGTGCTGTGTGCAGTTCTGGTCACCTCATTACAGAAAGGATATAATTGGATATGAGAGGGTAGAGAGGGGGAGATTTATGAGGATGTTTCCAGGACTGGAAAATTGCAGCGATGAGGAGAGATTGGATGGGCTGGGGTTGTTCTCCTTGAAACAGAGGAGGCTGAGGGGAGATTTGATTGAGATGTACAAAATTGTGAGGGGCCTGGATAGAATGGATGGGAAGGGCCTGTTTACTTTAGCAGAGGGGGTCAGTGACTAGGGAGCATAGATTTAAAGTGATTGGTAGAAAGATTAGAGCGGAGATGAGGGAAAATCTGTTCACCCAGAGGGCTGTGGGGGTCTGGAGCTCACTGCCTGAAAGGGAAGTAGAGGCAGAAACTCTCAACTTCATTTAAAAGGTGCCTGGATACAGACCTCAGGTGCCATAACCTGCAGGGCTAGGGACCAAATGCTGGAAAGTGGGATTAGGCCGGGTGCCTTGTTCCTGGTCCGGCACAGACACGATGGGTTGAGTGGCCTCTTCCTGTGCTGTAAACTTTCTATGATTTTTAACCCAAGAATGAATAAATGTGTAAAATCAGAAATTTGGAGTCAATTTGTTTATTTTGCCATTGATGTTTTCTTATCAGTCTCTTCGATGGAAATGACTTTATCGAGTCAACAGGAATCAATGCCTATTGGCTGCAGATAGGAAATGGCTGTGGTTTTTGACTTCTATTCACTTAACAGAAATATTCTCTTATCAGGATGTAACAGCAGCAGGTAAAGGAGAGATAATCGTTTAACACCGGCAACCTCCGAATAATGACCAAACTGCTCAAAATGAGAGGCAGGAGCACAGGCTTTGCTCAGGGTCAAGTCCTCTCCTTCAGTATAAGTGAACGAGTTAAACAGAAGAGGCTCCTTCCGCCCACTAGCAAACCGAGGTATCTGGGTGAAAGGTTATAGGCTCCTTGTCAACACCAAGCACGAATACAGCCAAGAGTCCAACAACAGGTTCGGGTCCCCTTCACCCATCACCCCTGTGCTTGCTAACCCAGGTTGGGATCCCTGTCTGGCAACACCTCAATTTTAAGGTTCACGTTCTTGTTTTTGAGTTTCTTCAGAGACTCGCCCACCCCAGCACTCCACACAAACCGTCACCTCTCCCCCCATCTCAGCACTCAGTCGCTTCCTCCAGACCAGCAACCTTCTGTGATCTTGTCCCTCCTCCTACTCCTGACCAAGCATTTAGCCAAATGTCCCACTATCTCCTTATACTGCTCAGTGTCAAATTCTGGCTGGTAGCACTCCTATGTAGCATGTTCAGATGTTTTTAATACTACATTCAGGCTTGGGCTGACAAGTGGCAAGTAACATTCATGCCACACAAGTGCCAGGCAATGACCATCTCCAACAAGAGAGAATCCAGCCATCACCCCTCGATATTCAATGGCACTGGCGTCATTGAATCCCCCATTATCCTGGGGGTTACCATTGACCAGAAACTGAGATGGACTGTCCATACAAATGCTGTGGCTACAAGAGCAGGTCAGAAGCTGGGAATCCTGTGGCGAATAACTCACCTCCTGACTCCCCAAAGCCTGTCCACCATCTACAAGGCACAAGTCAGGAGTGTGATGGAATACTCCCCACTTGCCTGGATGAGTGCAGTTCCAACAGCACTTGGAAACTTGACACCATCCAGGACAAAGCAGACCCTCTTGATTGGCATCCCTTCCACAAACATTCACCCCCTCCACCACCGACACCCAGTGGCAGCAGTGTGTACCATCTACAAGGTGCACTGCAGGAACTCACCAATCCTTCTTAGGCAGCACCTTCCAAACCCACAACCGCTACCATCTAGAAGGACAAGCAGAAGACACATGGGAACACCACCACCTGGAAGTTCCCCTCCAAGCCACTCACCATCCTGACTTGGAAATATATCACCGTTCCTTCACTGTCGCTGAGTCAAATTGGAACTCTTTTCCTAACAGCACTGTGGGTGTACCTACACCACAAGGAGTGCAGCGGTTCAAGAAGGCAGATCACCACCACCTTCTCAAGGGCATAGGGATGGGCAATAAATGCTGGCTTTGCCAGCGACGCCCACATCTCATGAATGAATAGAAAGAAAATTAAAGGCGCCATTTAAATGCAAGCTGATGTTTAAAAAGCATGACAATTCGAGAAGGGAAATTGAGAGAGGGAAGGCGATCCCCAGTTTGGAGGTGCTGGGGAGGAACGAGCTTGATAGGACGAGTCCTGAGGATGTAGGAAAATCCAAGATCATATCTGAGGAGTGATGATGGGGAGAGGAGTGAGATAGGTTACAATGGCTAGTAGGAGCTTGGGAAATGATTGCCCAGAAGCTGACAGGCTTTTTCTTCCTTCTGTCCAAGTGGTGCAAAAGTGTCAAGGAAGTATATACCTCTGCTTCTGTAAAGTTCCAACAATTCAGCCTCTTAGCTGAAAATCTTTGTGTTTCTTTTTCAGGACATGGGCATCACTGGCAAGGCCAGCATTTGTTACCCATCCCAAACTGCCCTTGAACCCAATGGCTTGCTAGGTTATTTCAAAGGGCAGTTAACAGTCAGCCACATTGCTGTGGGTCTGGAGTCACATGTAGGCCAGACCAGGTAAGGATGGCAGATTTCCTGCCCTAAAGGGCATTAATTAGTGAACCAGATGGGCTTTCTAACAATTGAGAACACTAAGGTGAGACTAGCTTTATAACATATATGTATATTCAAGATGTATTAATTTATTTAAATTCCCTCCCCACCAGTTGCTATAGTGGGATTTGAACCCATGGCCCCAAAGCATAAGCCAGGGCCTGTGGATTACTCATCGAGTAACATTACCATTACACCACCGTCACTCCACAAGATGTCTGTCAGAAGACAATAACAAAAGTAACAATTTCTATTTATATCGGTGTTTAATGTAGAGGCACATCCCAAGGTGCTTCACAGGAGGGGTTATCAAACTAAATTTGACATCAAGTCACATAAGGAGATATTGGGCTGGTTTTTTCAGTCAGAGGCAATGGCAGCATTCGCTGCTGACTGCACCGAGAACTACAAACTTGTCTGGTTCCTTCGTTGCAGCAAGGATTTCAACTTCCTGTTGTAGCCACAGCCATATAAATACTGTGGCTACAAGAGCAGGTCAGAGGCTAGGAATCCTGGGATGAGTAACTCACCTCCTGACTCCCCAAAGCCTGTCCACCATCTGCAAGGCCCAAGTCAGGAGTGTGATGGAAGACTCTCCACTTGCCTGGATGAGTGCAGCTCCCACAGCACTCAAGAAGCTTGACACCATCCAGGACAAAGCAGCCCACTTGATTGGCACCCCATCCACAAACATTCACTCCCTCCACCATCAACACACAGTAGCAACAGTGTGTACCATCTACAAAAAGCACTGCAGGAATTCACCAAGCCTCCTTAGGCAGCACCTTCCAAACTCACGACCACTACCATCTAGAAGAACAAGCAGAAGACACATGGGAACACCACCACCTGGAAGTTCCCCTCCAAGCCACTCACCATCCTGACTTGGAAATACATCGCCATTCCTTCACTGTCACTGGGTCAAATTGGAACTCTTTTCCTATCAGCACTGTGGATGTACCTACACCACATGGACTGCAACGGTTCAACAAGGCAGCTCACCACCACCTTCTCAAGGACAGTAAGGGATGGGCAATAAATGCTGGCCCAGCCAGCGACGCCCACATCCCATGAATGAATTAAAAGAAAATTAAATGCATCAATTAAATGCAAGGATGAGTGCAGCTCCTACAACACTGAAGAAGCTTGACACCATCCAGGACAAAGCAGCCCCACTTGATTGGCACCCCATCCACAAACATTCACTCCCCCCACCACCGACGCACAGTAGCAGCAGTGTGTACCATCTACAAGATGCACTGCAGGAATTCACCAAGGCTCCTTCGACAGCACCTTCCAAACCCACAACCACTACCAACCAGAAGGACAAAGGCAGCTGATAGATGGGAAAACCACCACCGGGAATTTCCCCTCCAAGCCACTCACCATCCTGACTTGGAAATATATCGCTGTTCATTCACTGTCGCTGGGTCAAAATCCTGGAACTCCCTCCCTAACAGCACTGTGGGTGTACCTACACCATGTGGGACTGCAGCAGTTCAAGAAGGCAGCTCACCACCACCTTCTCAAGGGCAATTAGGATTGGGCAATTAATGCTGACCTAACCAGCGATGCCCACGTCCTGTAAATGAAGTTTAAAAATGTTCCAACGAAGAAATGATCTCCAAGACCTAGTAGCGAAGCAGATTCCTGGTGAAGCCACATCCCAATGTCACCACAAGCTGAAGGCACTGTCGCTCCACCCCCTCCCCAAGGTCAGTCAAATGAAGATGTCTGTTATTATGATATAAATACCTTCAAACATTTTTTAAAAACTTTTAAATATTTTCAACACTTGTCATCTTAAGTGTCATATTGGACCTTAGAACTTGAAATGCTTAAAACTATCAGAGAAAAGAGCAAACAGTATTCCCATAAAATAAGTTCAGACCCCATTGCACACTGGTAGCACTCAAATTTCCCCCCCTCTGTCTTTGAGTCTGCGACTGCGCTGAAAGAGCCCAGAGAGATTCAGAAGGAGCTTCTACACCCACTTCCCCAGCCCTAGCCTTCAGATTTACGTAGGGAAAGGATGTGCACACACTGGGATGTATAATCCCCACGATGTCACAAAGGCAAAGGCCAGCATTTTCCCCTCGGCCCGGGAGGCCTCGCCGCCCGGGATCGGGCCCCGGCTGCGATTTCATGCTGGCGGGTCAATTAAAGCCCACCCGGCGTGAAACGCGGCTCCGCACTGGCCGGGAAGGGCCGAGCGGGGGCCTGTTGGGCGCCGGGTCCAATGGCGACCCGGCGGCCAGTTTAAAAACGGCCCAGGCAACCCTAGAAAGGCTGCCCAGGGAAGGACTTCTGTCTGCCGTTCTAAAGAGGCGGTCTCTTCATTGATGTGAGCCTCGAACGTGGAGTCCCCACTGACCATTGATAGACGAGGGCACCATGATGCAGATCTCCGTTGCCTCACCAGGGTGCCTGGCGTGCGCAGTGACAGTGTGATGACTATAACTAATGACATGTCCTTCCTCTCCCTTTTCGGTTCACCGGCAGGCATTCGCCTCCCACCCCACCACCGGACCCTGAAGGGCCACCCCTGACACCAGAGGACCACCGGGCATCATTTGCACCTGCATCATACCCACTCTGTGAAGCAGGCACCAGTGCAGATACCAGCACAACGATGGGCAATAGTTCAGCGGGTGGTATCTCGGCGCACATTGGTGAGGGCACTTCACACTCACTTGAGGTGCAAGCGGAGGCGGAGAGTGCCCAGGGCGCCGGCAGTCGAAGGGCTGCTGGGGACCCGGACGATGCTGGGGCGAAGGTAGATGATGAGCCTCTGGAGTCGATCATTAGGCAGCAGATGCTGGATGTCCATCGAGATGTGTGGGAGGATCTGGTGGAGATCCATGAGGGTCTGGTGACATCGTTTCCATGATGGAGGAGTCCATGCGGAGCATAAGCACTGCATTGACCATCATGGCCGAGCGCACTGCCTCCTCTGTTAAGGGAGTGGCAACCCTCATGGAGAGGTAGCTCCAGGGACAGAATGAGGGGTTCCTGGTGTTACGCTCAGACCTGCAAGCCCTCACCCAGGCACTGGCCTCAGGTGGTCAGTGTCCGTGTGGGAGATGGATGAGGCAATCAGTATCCCGGCTAGGTGCCTGTCCATCAATGGCGTGCAGGACGGTCCAGTGCCACCTCTCGTTGGCGCATGAGCTGCCTGACGTCTCTGCAAGCTCCTCTCAGGGCGCTCTGGATGGCAACAGCAGCACCTCCACCCCTCTGCCAGTGACCACCGCATCTGATGAGGCTGCGGCGACTGGGGAGGTACCAGCCGTGGCACTGGCCGCTCCCTCCCAGGCGGGGCCAGCACAGGCTCCACTGGCCAGAGGACGACCGCCAAGGTCATCAAGGCCAGCAGGACAGCAGAGTTGGTAGCTGGCTCCAGTGCCAGTGCCAGTGAGGGAGGGAGAACCTAGACATAATACTCACAACGTAAATTAAAGGCACCATGAGCACAAGAGGGACAGGTCATGGGCGATTTTATGTTCATTTCTGTTTACTTTATCTATACTGGTCTGGGAATGAAGACCAGAAATGTTTATGTTGAACTGTCACAAGGAGATAAATTTTGTTTTTGTCATCATGGCCCGTGTATGCTTCACCTTTTTATTTTATTGGTGCAGGGATGCCAGTATGTAATGCTGGACTTAAGTGGCTCTAAACTTTATTGCACAGGCACTGAGTGTTCTTTGGGTTCAAATGAAAGGGTTTCCATGACAGAGGAGTCCATGTAGAGCGTGGGCACTGTGTTGACCGTCATGGCCGAGCGCAACACTTCCTCCATTGAGAGAGTGGCGACTCTCATGGAGATGCAGCTCCAGGGACAGAATGAGGGGTTCCTGGTGTTACACTCGGAGCTGCAAGCCCTCACCCAGGCAATGACCTCAGGTGGGATGGAGGAGGCAGCCCTGGCATGTGTTTGAAGCTGATCTTTGGTAGCCTCGCTGAAGGAGCGATGGATCAAGGCATCCCTGGTGTCCCTGCCTCCCTGGAGGTTGCCAAAGTCGGCCTCCATTCCCTCAGTGTTCTCCTCAATGTGCTGCTCTTCTGACTCACTACTGGACTCATCCTCTGTGGCCTGTGCAGCTGCGTCAAGATCCTCTTCCTCCAGTGGGTTCCCCCTTGCCAGTGTCAGATTGTGGAGAGTGCAGCATGTGACCACTATCAGTGACACCCACTCTGGGGGGTATTGTGGTGCACCCACTAAACGTTCCAGGCATCGGAAGTGCATCTTGAGAAGACCTATGGCCCTCTCTACCACCGCCCTTCTGGAGGCATGACTCCTATTGTAACGCTTCTCTGCATCTGTTCTTGGGTGGTGGAGAGACGTCATGAGGCACCTCTTCAATGAATAGCTCTTGTCACCCAGCAGCCATCCATCCAGCCGGGCTGGAGCACTGAAGAACCCCGGCACCTGGGAGTGTCTGAGGATGTAGGCATCGTGGGAGCTGCCTGGGTACCTTGCACAGATTTGCAGAATCAGCATCCTGTGATCACACACTATCTGCACGTTCATGGAGTGGAATCCCTTCCTGTTGACGAAGGCACCGGGCTCACCTGCTGGCGCCTTGATGGCCACACGTGCGCAGTCTATAGCACCCTGGACACGGGGGAAGCCAGCAATGGCCGTGAAGCCTCTGGCTCACTGTGCCTGGCTGGCCTCATCTGTACGGTAAACAATAAATGTCATTACCCACCTGAACAGAGCTTCTGTCACCAGCTTGACGTAACTGTGGACAGCTGATTGAGAGACTCCACACAGATCCCCCACTGACCCCTGGAAAGAGCCGGAGGCATAGAAGCTGAGGGCCGCTGTGACCTTCAGAGCCACTGGCATGGGGTGTCCACCCACACAGTCAGAGCTGATCTCAGAGCCAATCATCTGACAAATGGAGGTCACTGTCTCCCTTGAGAGGCGGAGCCTCCTTCGGCCGTGCACCTCGGACATGTTGAGGTAGCTGCATCTCCACCTGTAAACCCTGGCAGCAGGATAGTGGCGTCTTCTGCAGCCCCTTCTGCCTTGGACTACCTGTTGGCCCTGCCCACCTTGTGCCTGCGCCTCTCCTCCCACAGGTCCCTCCCCTGGGAGCTACATGGGGACACCCGGCCTCCTCCCCCTTCTGCCCCTCTCTTCCTCCTCAGAGGAGGTACCTCCAGCGGAGACCACAATCCCCATTCCCAGGGTAGGGGAAGGCTGTCTGATACCTGGATGGGTCCACACGGTCTGAATCCTCCGGGGGCCTGGCAGACAGCAATGAGTCCTGAAAGGAAGCCTGGAAATGCTAAGAATGAAGCCCCGAACAGAGATGAAGCTGCCAAGTACCAATAAGTCATCAGCTGCAAACTCAGGGCAGTGCCCTCGGCCCAACCATCTTCAGCTGCTTCAACCCACGACCACTACCACCTAGAAAGACAAGGGCAGCAGATAGATGGGAAAACCACGACCTGGAATTTCCCCTCCAAGCCACTCACCATCCTGACTTTCCGAAAACCAGCGCTGAATGTGTAATCCTTCCGTTTGGCATCTTCCTGAGACTTGATTGTCCATTCTCAAGTAAAAGAATCTGTTGACCATTCAGACTTGCATTAGTCCCCTCTCTTCTGTGCAACACCTTCATATTTTACATTGCTCTTTGTATTCTTAATAGTTATTTTTTACACTGAGCAAGGAGTTTCTATGGTGATATCTCCCGAGCAACACAGACCAACAACTCTTTCCTGGGCTGAAAATGTAAGGTGGCTTCCGAGAAATCAACTCTTCTCCCTGAGGATACCATTCCCAAATTAATACTTTCACAACTAAATGCCAAACCTTTGAGGTTTAAATACTCATGCACACTTTAAAGTACACGCGTCCTTTCAGAATGATACCATTTTTTTCTGATCTCTACTTAGATATGACTAATACGCTCAATATCAAGGCTTCATTTGCATGTGGTTTTAAAATTCATATATCATGCAAATAATCTTGCAATCTTGATCAGAGTTTACCCTTAAAACTAATAGTCAATTAGTTGAAGAGGTATTAAAAAATAATGAGCTTAATTCAGTGCCCCTGGTGAAAGAATGCAGTGGGAAAATAGAGCTTTGTTTATTTTTGTTTCAAGGTCCTTTGTAGGATCCACGGTAAATTAGCCTTTAGGGCCACTTCTTGGTTTCATTGTTAAACTTTTTGCAATTGCCATGAACTCTGAGTTTTACAAGACGATTATGTTTTAAAATGTCCCCTTGAACTGAAGGTAAGAGAACAATCTGAAAAGCGGGGAAATGGGGGCAATTCCTGATGAACGTGTCAGTTCTGGGAAGCGTCCGTGTGATTTGGTTACCACGGGGAGTGAAACTCAAACAGAAACTCATTGAAATGTCAACCGGCAATTTTAACACGTTTCACAGCATCTCACGGAAAAAAGACAACTGCAGCTGAGATGCAGGAGAAGAGGAGCTACAGCCATGGAAAAGCAGGAAGAGCTGCTTTGCTTCGCGACCAAGCGAGATGCTTTTTTAAGAGTTTGGTTTCTGTGCAAAACATAGGGAGCAGAATAAAAGCGGCTCATGAAAGTTTAAAGAAGGGGAGGTTGTTGTGTTGTGTCTTGCTGGTGATAACCATATCTGACCAAACTCAGGTGGAGTGCAACAACTGTTGAAGGGCAGCGGAAGTTTCAACCTGGCGTGGCGGGTGTTATGAACCCATGCCGGAGAGCCGGGAGTGACTGCTCCTTTCACGCTACACATTTGTAAGAGTAAAAAGGTTTTGTGAGGCATATTTTGGTTGTGTTAGTTAATGTGAAAGTGCCTTTTCTTTAGCTTGATGCATTCACTGCCTGTTAATTAATGTTTGATCCATTTTGATTTTTGTTTGTTGCAGTAAAAGTCTTAAAAAAGTAAAATCTGGCCCTTCGATTCTTTCCATCAATTGTGGGGAAATTCACCTCCTTTTTTTTAAAAGTTAGCAACCTCAACAAGGGTCGTAAAAAACTGGGGGCTCTCGTGGGATCAAACCCAGAGGCTGTAAAATAGGTACAATGGAATTTCCAGAGTTTAGGCAAACAAGATTTACACATTTACACACTTACTTTTCCTATATCTCAGTGAAAAGTCAACGTGGTTACTTTCGATGCTCAGGTGTTTTGGGAAAGAGAAGACCTATCTGTTAGTGCCTCATGATAGTCAACAAAGGTTAATTTGAAGTCTGTGGCAGAGAAATTAGGAGCAAACTTGAAAGTAGGAGGTAAAAAGGCAGAAGTTGTTGAAGAATTGGCTCAACACTTTGAACCTCGAGAAGGAAAAAGGTGATTATGATCGCACTCAAGTTGAATTGGTTAGAATTCATTCGCAAAGGAAGCAAATTGAATTGGAGTCAGAAATTTAAAGGCAAATTTGACAAAGGGAAGAAGAAAACAAGAGAAATGCGGAACAAAAATAAAAATACCTGGAAAAACTCAGCAGGTCTGGCAGCATCTGCGGAGAGGAACACAGTTAACGTTTCGAGTCCGAATGACCCTTCAGTTCTGTTGAAGGGTCATTCGGACTCGAAACGTTAACTGTTTCCTCTCCGCAGATGCTGCCAGACCTGCTGAGTTCTTCCAGTTATTTTTGTTTTTGTTTTGGATTTCCAGCATCCGCAGCTTTTTGCTTTTATCTTAGGGAAATGCGGAAACTTGGATCGGAAATCCAAAAAGCAAGAGGAAAGGAAAGCCTTAAGCTTCATAGCAGGAAAATTTGAACTGGACAGAGAGAAGGTTTGATTGTGCAAATAGGACATGGCGGCAAAACTTGAGGATGAATCAAGGTAACTCCACAGGCTGGATTTTAAACGCACCCCTCCCTACCCTGCCGGCTTATTTGAAGGTGGGGGGTGGGGGGCTGACAAAATAAAGTGAGTGGCTTTCCCCCCCCATCCCTGACCTGTTTCCCACATTATGGTGGGTGAGGAAGGCATTAGACAGCCAATAAATGACCACTTAAGGCTTCATTCCACCTCCATTGCTATTTTACATGTAACAGGGGAAGGTGTGTAGCCCGGCAGCTCTCACTGCCTGGGCTACTTTTGGGCAAGGAGAGTGAATGCCTCATTTTGGGGCTCCATCAGAGGCAACCTTGCAAGATCATACCCGTCTGTAACCCTCCCATCTCCCCCAGCCTCTCTAACCCAATCCCGCGCCCCTCCCCCAACCCCACTCACTCCCCTCGCTGAGGTCTCCCAGCCAGGCTCGTCCGAATATGGGATTTGCCTCAGATCCGGGCTCCATGACTCTTCGTCCTTCACCCCAGCAGCGACCATCACTCAGCCCTCGTGCTGCTGGGACCACAGGGCCAATCAGATTGGCCGGCAGTTCCCTAAGGTGGTGCTTCCTCCCAGATGAGGCAGGAATCCCACTTCGAAGCTAATTGATGATTATCACAATGTCGCTGCGGGGAAGCCGGCTTTTGAGTCGGTGGGCTCACAGCAAACGTTTCCATCGTTAGAGTGAGGAATACGTCTCCACATAAAATCCACCCTGGTTTTGGTTGACAAAGAATATTGACTTAGTGTCTAGATTTAGTAGGGAAGGAGTTGAACTCTACTTGGTGTCAGAGGGTGGCACAGTGGTAATATCACTAGATTAGTAACCTAGAGGCTCAGGCTCTGGGGATGTGAGTTCAATTCCCACCATAATAGCTGGTGGAATTTAAATCCAGTTAATAAATCTGGAATATAAAGCTACTCTGAGTGATGGTAACCATGAAGCTATCATTAATTGTTGTTAAAAACCCATCCATTTCATTAATGCGCATTAGGGGAGGAAATCTGCCATCCTTACCTGGTTTGGCCTAGCCCATGTGACACTCCATATCCATGGTAATGTGGTTGACTCTTAACTGCTCTCTGCACACTGGCCTAGCAAGTCACTCAGTGCAAGAGCAATTAGGGATGGGCAACAAATGATACCCTGCCAGTGACACCCACACCATACTTCCATGAAAGAATAAAGGGGAAGGAAAGTTGTGACAAAGCTGCAGTGGCCTAAAGAAACTATAAGTACATTACTGCAGAGGCTTTGGAGCTACAGTCAACTCCAGATTCTGATAGAGCAAAAACTGTTGTCCTTAATGACTATGTGAATAAAATATCATTTTTTTCCTAATATTACTATAGGATACTGAAGCAGGTTTATGGGGAATGTGTGTATACATGCTTTTGTGTGTGTGTGTGTCTAGTTTAATTAAACGGCAAACAGTCAGACTGCAAGGTTCGAATCATCAAAAGGGATTAGCTGTAAACCAGGCATTTGAAATGGAGATGGGGAGGCTCGGATGAAATCTCAGCAGATACAGTGGTGATTGGAATTTGCATTTTTAGGTAAGTTGAGAGGCTGTTTGATTTTCAAAGGGACATGGTAAGATGTTTACAACTGGCAAGTTAAATAAGGCAAAGTTATTAAGTTTATTTTTCCCGAAAGTGCGAGCCATAATGACAACATGAGAGATTATTCAATTCTGGGGGCAGGATTTTCCGGTCGGTGAGAGGGGGCGGGGCCCCGCTTGCCGATGCGTAAAATGACGAGGGGTGACGTTGGGTGGAGCCCCCGACGTCATCTGGCGTCATTTCCATTTTCAGGTTGGTGGGGGCGCAGCCAAGTCAGCCGCGCACCTGCCGACCTGTCAACAGCCTACTGAGGCCATTGAAAAACCAATTTAGATAATTATTGGACATGCCCGTCCAACCTTAAGGTTGGCGGGCAGGCCGGGAGCCCTGGCGGGCATCAGAAAAAGCATCAAACCTCAACCACGGGCAGGATGAGGTTTCATGAGTGGTTTAAAATCTGCACATTGAGTTTTAATAAAAGTTATGGTCATGTCCCAACTCATGTGACATTGTCACATGAGGGGACATGTAAGGGAAATGTTAGGATGGTTTTTATTAAAAATTTGAAGTCCAAACAGTTCTCCCTGAGGCAGCACTTAGCCTCAGGGAGATCTGCGTGCTCTTTCACGCACATGCATGAAAGAACGCACTCCTGGCTAAGGGAATTCCCCCCCCCCCACCGCCCGCACAGGAAGCGCACAGCACTTCCTGGCGGACGTCACACTGGGCAGGCCTTAATTGCCCTGCCCACTTAAAATGGCAGCACACCCCCGACCGGGGGCGCCGATCAGAGGTGTGCCTGCTCGTGCCCGCTCCCCCCACCCCGACCGATGGGGGGAAAACTTTTCCCTGGGAAAAATAACTTCCAAAGCACGGGTGGAACAATGAGACTTACAGATCAATAGGGAGCAAGTATATTTAAAGAAAGATGGAAAGCTGTATGGGGTGTGTCCAGGTGAGATCTTGAAAGGTGCACTGTGTGAAACAAACTTGTGGCAAAATGCTCTAGCCATCCTGGAGATGTTTGCTGTACCAGTAACCAAGGCTGTGTTAAAAGCCTTTTGAGTTCCATTGTCAAGTGAAAGGCAGAGATAAGCTGTGAAATACCTCCCTTACAGCAACAGTGGGTGCTCGTGGTAATACTACTGGGTGTTTTATAGATTAAGAATCTATTTGGACTTTTGTCTGAAAAGGGTGTGTAATTGGATGCCTGGAAAGTAGAATTCCTGTTAGGAACTGTTATAAAACTAAATGTAACTGTATAACTGCAATCTTGTGTGTTTAAATTTTCTTTTCTTTTGTTAATAAATATTTTAATTTAATCTTTAAAACCTCTAAAGGTGGTAGTGGACTCATTACTTCTGACTTCAGTGCAGAAACCTCCTTGTAATAAATACAAATCGCAAAATCGTTGTGATAGCTTGGCCAGGTTTCCTTTTGGGATTTGGTCAGCCTGGCAAATACCACCTGCCATATCATAACATTATGAGTTAGTGCCAGAGGAAATTTAAGAGTTAGTGCCAGACAGAAATTTAAGAAAGAAACACAATCAAACTTTTATGGAATTTGTTAGACGGAATAAAATGGTGTTTCATAAGTGATATGGGTCAATGAAGGTTGAGCAAGACTTTGAAAACCTTAGAGAGCTGATTCTACCAGAAGAATTTAACAATAGTGTCTCTTTGGGAATAGGATCCCACCTCAAAGACCATAAGGTTTCTAAGATAAGGGAGGCTGCAGTATTGGCAGATGGCTACAAGTTGTCTCACAAACATGGACAGAAATCAATAGATTTCTGGAGACGAAGGGATAAGGAGATAATGTGGGAAAGCGGTGTTAAAGTAGATGATCAGCCATGATCTAATTGAATGGCAGAGCAGGCTTGATGGGCTGAATGGCCGACTTCTGTTCCTATGTTCCTTACCTCTGTTCCAATGTTGATAACAGGCCTTTTTTGGGGACTCTGGGGAGATGTGAACTCTGATCACAATGAGGAAAATGGCCAAGGGAAAGAAATAGGCATTCTTTAGAGCACTAAAAGAGAGAGAGAGAGAGAGAGGGAGAGAGAATCTGGAAGATAGGTTTGATTCAAAGGGACCGACATGTTATCTTTGCCATAAGAAGGTCATATTAAGGCTGATTGTTGGAAATTAAAGAGCAAAACTGTAGCATTTTTCATGTTGCATAATGCTCCTCTGGAAAATATTGTCCTAGTGTAAATCTTCAAGCTGGTAGATTCTCCTGTGTTAACTAACGAAGTGGATCAATGTGCAGGAGATTATGGAAATTTTCGGCATAAAGGTGAAGTGTCCTCACTTTTTTCTGGTGAGGCAGGGAAGTCAGTTGTTATTCTTAGAGATATAGGGTCAGCACAGCCACTGATGTTGGCAGGTAATGGGAATTTCTCTCCGGAATGTTCATTAAACAAAAACGTATTGATATGGGGACATTGATGAAATTCTTTTTACCTGTTCCTTTATATAGAGTTAATTTAAAATGTCACTTAACTAACGGTCCCGTAATTGTCAGCGTTGCTCCAAAATTGTCTATTGTTGCAGTGGATTTCTTATTGGGAAATGACTTGGCTGGGGTTAAGGTATTTCTGCCTCTGCTGGTTTTGGGAAAACCCATTGAGGCTGTTGAAACTGAAGCTGTGCTGGAAAACCCAAGTAACTTAAAAGAATCAATCGCTTCCTGTAAACCTGCCGTGAGAGTTAATGTTTTGACTAAAGATGTGTTCGAAGAGTCAGAAACTCAGCCCGCTAATTTTGAAAGGGCATTGGAGAATTGGAAAGGAAAAGTCAATGGCACTTGGAAATGAGTTTAAGTTGTCTGAATTAAAAATGCAGGAAAAACATGAACAAGGTGTGGCAAAGATTGCAACAGTTCTCAAAGCTAATGGAGAAACAAAGGAAAGGAATGCTTTGAAGAAGAGTAGAAAAGCTGAGTCTAGTGCAGACACTGTAGAGCTGCAAGGAAGGATTTGTGTCCTTGAGTGTAAATTAAAACTTCAATTGCTCTTGCTAGGACAGAAGTAAACAAAATTTGAACTAAGTGGGAGGACAAAAAGCAAAAAGAAATTTAGAAAACTCGTAAGCTAAATAAAAAGGAGCATCAGGCTTTCTTATCTGAGCATTGCATCAACAAAGCTCTTAAAGCAGCTAAAGAGGACTTTACTCAATAGAAATTAACAAACCGTTAACACAAAAGGAAGCAGTGTTAAACCTGTCTCCTGGAAAAGAGCACTAAAGGTTTAGGTCATGCAAAGGGGCTTGAAGTTAAAAATAATCCTGAATTTAAACTAGATGAGCTGAATTCAATTGTTAGGAACAATCATTCAGATGTATGGCTGGTTGAAACATTTTTTGAAGGCTTGATCATTAAAAACCATGCAGACATGGGGGGAGTTGGAGATCAGGAGTCAAAAATTGAACAGAGTGGATCAGACTCTGTTTTAAAAAGTGAAAACACTGATGACAATTTAGCACCAGACTTTAAATAAGAACAAAGGAAGCTGTTGAATTGAGAAAGTAAGAAGCAATTGGACAGGGGATTTTTTCTTGGATTGTAATTCATAGTTACCAGTTCCCAGAAGTCAGGTGGTTCACCAGCAATCAGCAATGTTGTTCTTGACAAAGTTAACCAGACCAAACAAATTGTAAAACCTTTGGGCCCATCATGAATACTATCGCAGGGTCCCGACTGTGCATAATCTAATAGAGACTCTAAAAAGCAGTGTGAGGAATGCAAAACCAAGGCACAATCTTTTAGCCAAGGGCATGGAAACTATAATGATTACACAAAATGAAGAAAGTGAAAACAAACTTTCATTTGCAAGTAAGCCAGGGCTCTAAGAACTCAAACACGCTGGACTTTAAATCCTAATTGTCACTTTGGTTGTTTTTCCTGTGGGTTAAGCCTTATTGTATTGCCTTTATGAGATGCTTAACGGTGAAATGTGACAAGAGAGGAAATAATGTTATCTGTATTGTGCATAATAAGTTAGTTGTTAGTTGTTAGTTGATGATGTAATTTGTTGCATTTTGATAGTGTTATGGAAAAAATCATTACTACGGTAATGTTTTTTTCATGGGATGTTTGCCATGAATGCTGAATTTTACAAGACAATTATGTTTTTAAAAGCTCCCTTTAACTTAAGGTAAGAGGTTTTTTTTGGAATGGGGAAGGGGGGCGTATTCCTGATAAAAAACCTCAGTTCGGAAAAAATGCCCACGTGAGCCATGGAGAAAAGAAGGAAATATAAACTCTTTGAAGTATCGAGGGACAGTTTTAACACCTTTCAGAATATATCACTTTAAAAAGCTTCAGCTGAGACTCATGAAAAAATGAGCTACTGCTGTCGAAAAGCAAGGAGAACGGTTTTGTGTTCACAACCGTACAGGATGCTTTTAAGAGTTCAGTTTCTGTTCAAAAGAAAGGGAACAGAACAGACAGGGCTCTTTAAGATTTAAGGATTGGAGAGTCATTGAGGTGTGCCTTGCTGCTGATAATTGTATCAGAAAAACTCAGGCAGAGTAGAATGATTGTCGAAGGACACTATGAGCAGAATTTTCTGCCTGTTGGGCGGGTGGGCCCGACCCAATCTCCGGTGGGCAGGGAGACGATCCCTGCTGGAGAAGCAGGCCCCGTCGCCATTTTACGTGGGAGGGCCAATTAAGGCCCACCCAGCGTGACATCCACCGGGAAGCGCTACGCACTTCCTGTGCGAGCGGGGGGGAGGGATTCCCCAAAAGCGAGAGCGCGCTCTTTCGCACATGCTCACGAAAGAGCACACATCTCCTTGAGGCTAAGTGCTGCCTCAGGGAGATCGCTGACAGTTTTAAAAACGTTAAAAATAGATGTGACAATGTCACAAGAGATGGGACATGTTCATAAATTACACTAAAACTTTATTAAACGTTTTAAATCCCTTCATGAAACCTCATCCCGCCGCTGGATGAGGTTTCATGTTTTATCTATTTGCCGCTGGGGCTCCTGGCTGGCCCGCCAACCTTAAGATTGGATGGGCAGGTCCTTCAATTGGTTAAATGACCCTGTCAATGGCCTCAATTGGCCATTGACAGGTCGGCGGGCCCGCAGCTGATTTTGCTGCGCCCCTGCCTTCCTGAAAAGTTAAATGGGGCGGGATAATGTTGGGGGTTCTGCCTGACATCATCCCGCGTCATTTTATGCATCGGCGAGCGGGCCCCGCCCCCTTCTCGTCAACGGCAAAATTCAGCCCTATAAGTTTCTACTTGGCTTGGCAGGAAGGAGTTAACTTCTGCTGGAGAGCTGGGGGTGCCTTTGGAACTGTTCCTTTCATGATGCATACTTGCCAGGTGCTTTTGGTTGTGTTAGTTAGCTAATGCGAAAATATCTCTTCTTTGGTTTGTATCATTTGCCTGTTAATTAATATTTGATCTATTTTGATTTTGTTTATTTGTTACAGTAAAAGTCTTAAGAAGTGGAATCTTGCCCTTCAGTTCCTTCCATCCATCATTGGAAAAGTCATCTCTTTCAAATGTATCAGTCCCTACATGGATCGTAAAATGATCAAAAAAAGTGACCTTGCTGAATGACTGTAATCCCAGTCTCCACTTATGGTCAAGTTCGAACAACATTAAAACTGAATGGAAGTTGTAATATTAACTTTGGGCAGAATTTTCCATGCCCGCTGATGGTGGGTAAGGGGCTCATTAATTTTCTGGTGCGGGATCTCTCAAGCAGGCTCTGTGCTTGTTAATATCATCTGTGTTAGAAAAAAAAGGCGAAAATCAGCGAAATCAGCCCAAAATATAGGTCCCCACTGCTTTACAGAGTCAGCACACGTCCTGGAAAAGAATACAATAAAAAGGTCCATCACCCTTCAGTGGGGGTTTGAGCTTCACTCAATAATAATCAACAAATCCAGTCCTATGGAGACCACTTTTTTCAAACATTCCCCCAGCCACATTCTTAAACTTAACTCTTTTCATTCAATGTATTTGATTTTTGTCAGGAGGGGTGGAATGTTCATTTTATTAAGATAAAGATGCTGCCCAGGCAGGAACTAGGGCAATTTTTTTGTTTCACCCATTGACAGAATCAGCAGCCTGGCCTGCATCACTGAGTCACGGAGCTGAACAGCACAGATACAGGCCCTTCGGCCCATCGTGTCCATGCCGGCCATCAAAGCACCTATCCATTCTAATCCCATTTCCCGGCACTTAGCCCTGTATGCTACGGCGTTTCAAGTGCTCACCTAAGTACTTCTTAAATGTCGTGAGGCTGACTCTTGTTCATTTTAAGCAAGTGCCACTGTCAAGCAGGCAGCGGCAGCATTACAGGAAATGCTGCAAGTGCCCAACCCATCTGTTGGCATCTGAAAAGATAATGCAGCCCAACATGTTGAAAGCTCCAGTGCGCTCTGCCCATCTCTCACTTGAACCTTCAGTACGGCGGTCGGGGTGCGCACACGCTCTTTTACAAGCTGGGGGGTGGGCCACCCACCACGCGGGCGCAAGGAACATCCCAAATAACAGGCGTAGGCAAATAAACGGCCTCACGTCAGTTTGAGAGACTCTGAGCAGCCAGGACCAGGTCTGCATGCGGCCCCTTAAAAAAGAGCTCAGGAGGTCATCAGCAAAATAAAACAGGAGCTTGCAAAGAGCCCTTAGCTGACTGTAAAGCCAGGAGAGGCTGGAGTGCTCCTCTCACTTCCCTTCTTAATGTCAGGGGCCACTGCTACCCACTGCTCCTCCTTGTTATTTTGGCTCCCCCCCCCGCCACTCATTCACTGCTGTGGTCCATCTTCCCCACCCCCCACCCCACCACCAACCCCCCTGCAAAATAGTGCCTTGGCCAGAGGCCCTGATTGCTCCCCCCTCCCCTCCCAATCATTGCCTCAATCCCTCGGCCCAGTTGGCCAAATTGCCCTCCCCTCAATCCTCTTCCCCTTTAACCTGAAACTGTTGCTGCTTCCCGATTGAAGCCTCTTTGCTGACAAGCTGCCTGGGGTACCTTTGTGAGTCAGCGTGAGCCTATTTCACAATCGTTGAGTCTGTGCCCAGAACAGTTAATGTGGCCTTTCACTTTCAGATATCGGCAGATAGGCTCTGTATCTCCGCGATGTGCTTTTCTTTCAATACCTCTTTCAGATTTCCAATCTCTTTCCACCTCTACCTGCAGTATAACTGTGGTCCAAGAGATAAGGAAAGGACCTGCGCTCATGCTGTTCCTGTCACAATTTTGGGCTGTCCTGAAACGCTTCATGAACACTTCGACACCTCTGGAAGTGTTGTCACTATTGTGCTGAAGGGAAATGTGTCAACCAATTTGCACACAGTAATGCCCCACAAACTACAACGAGATGAACCTATAGTTAATCTGTTTTCAATGGTTGGTTGAGTAATTAATGCTGACCACGACATGGTGGGGAGGTGGGGGTGGAAATCCTTTGCTCTTCTTTGAATAGTTCCGTAGGATACTTACGTCCGCCTAAACAGAACGTTGAGGCCTCGGTTTAACATGACAACTGAAAGGCAGCAGCTCTGGCAGTGCTACACTCCCTCGGTACTGCACGGGACTGTCAGCCTAGATTATGTGTTCAAGTCCGAAGTGCTGGTCAGCAAAGAGGCTTCAACTGAGAAGCAGCAGCATTTTCAGGACTTTAGGTTGCTGACCAGCACTGGTCAGTTGCCCAGTGCAGTGGCCAAGAGGCTCACTCGCATACTTGAGATCCTCACGATTTTGAGGTCCCTGGCCTCACTTAAATTTGGCAGGTGAGCCTTGGGGAGCCAAACCAGAGTGCCAGTGCAGCCTGCCAGGTTAAACCAGCCTCAAGAGCAAGGCCGGGCAGCTACCTACAAGGTAAATTTGGAACCGGGGGTCATCCCCCGGGGAGACAATGGCCCGAATATTTCTGCGGGCCCCGGAAGTTTTTTCCTCAGTTCCATCTCCAGTAACTTGGACCCAAAACGGCAATCAGGTTCCTATTTGTGTGACAGGTACCCCAATTTCCATATCAGGAGGGCCTGAATCAAGTAGGTGCCCACAGCAAGTCCCTTTCAAAAATGGCACAGGCTGCATCGCCATGACAACAAGGCGGTGAGCCCATGAACAACATTTTGAGGCCATTGCTGCTCCATTAAAAGCTAGAGAAAAGCAGTGAAAAATCACACCCCCCTCTCCCCCTTGGATGGGGTTCGAACCCTGATTTTCTAACACTGTGGTAAGGGTGTTCTCCAAGGGAAGAAAGCTGACCCTTGAAAGGTTTATATCTAAATGCAGACCTGGGGTACCAGCGAAAGGGCACTCTGCGTGAAGCAGCCTTCTGAACTAGTTAAACCCGTTCAAGGGAAGCCAGAAATAAGCATAGAGTTCTGCTTAAAAGCAGAGGAGAAAACTTCCTGCAAAACAGGGTGAGCGCTCGATCGTCGCCATCCCAGAGTCTTTATTCCAAGGCCCTGCAGAACTGGAATAAAAACAGAAAATGCTGCTAAAAACTCAGCAGGTCTGGCAGCATCTGTGCAGAGAGAAACAGGGTTCACGTTTCGAGTCCGCACCGCTCTTCTTCGCAGCTGAAGAGAGGTAGAAATGTGATGGGTTTTATGTTGCTGAGAAAAAGGGGGGTGGAGCAAAATAGAAAGTTAGGGAGAGGTTGGAGATCAAAGAGATTAACCGACAAAGATGTCACGGACACAAGACGAAGGGAGTGGTAATGATAGTACTAAAGACCAAAGAAAGTGTCAATAGTAGCATAAAGGTCAACCCTCTCTGAAAGCAAGATAACAGGATGTATTAATAGCAGAATAAGGGTCAACACTTTCTGAAAGCAAATCGTGAGGACAAGTTACAGACTAGCACTTGTGCGGGGGGGGGTGGGGGTGCAGTGGGTGGGGAGGGGAGGGGATGGGGGGAGGGTGGAAATCAAAATGGAGGACATAGTCCATGGTCTGAAGTTGTTGAACTCAATGTTAAGCCCAGAAGGCTGTAAAGTGCCTAAGCGGAACATGAGGTGCCTGTGGAACTGGTGTAGGGCCAATCCACCTTCTTTTAAGTGTCCACCATCTCCTTCACAAGCCCCTTCCACCGCCGGAGATCAGCCCGCCCATGGCACCTAAAACAAAGGCAGCATCACCACGTCACATTCATACAAATACCTTTATTTTTGTTCACAATAAATATTCTGTACATGTGCAGAACGATACAGTGAAACAGAGCAGCTAAGTTGCACTTGGTGCAAATGGAAATTTAATTCATAATGAGTTACAAATGTGCGTCAAACAAACCAGATGATTGGTTAATTTTTTTCTTTGAAATAGCAGTGTCTGGTTTACGTGAGATTCTTAGTGTCCTTTCTGGAATTTGTCAAGCAACTCTGCAGTTTGACTCCAACTATGGCTTCAGTGGGAATGGAGAATGATTTGCTCGCATTCACGAAACATGGATAATCTCTAGAACAGTTCAAAATGATCAGCGGTTTCGTTCAGGTAATTTGGGTACCAATGCATCAGTGCGTCGGTAACTAGAGGGCATCAGTTTCAGTCAAGTTCTTCATTAAAAGGGTGAAGCGAGGGCTTAGCGGAAATTTGATTTCCACACAGTTGGGTGCAGAATGCCTGATCAGGAATACTGGCGGAAGCAGAATCCATAACAGTTTTTACAGTGGAGCTGGATAAGCAGTTGAAGAAGGAAGGAAGTTAACAAGTTTGGAGGGAGGGCAGGAAGACGGGTAGCTCACTCTGAAGGTTGGCAGGGACACAATGGGCTGAATGGCCTCCCCATGTGCTGTAAGATTCTGGCTATTTTAGCGTCATTCAGTCCCAGTTCTGCCATTCAATGAATTTCAACAATTCTTTCTTGGTTCTCCATGGCTGTATGGTATTCCCACCTCTCACCTCCTTCCTGAAAAGTCCCGGCAAGCAGCACTGGCAAGTTGGTCAACTAAAACCAAAGCCAAGACCTATCCTTTGCCTCCTACCTATTTCTTACCCACATACACTAGAAGGAAGGTGGTGGCATAGTGGTAATCCAGAGACCCAGGCTGATACTCTGGGGTCATGAGTTCAAATCCCACCACAGCAGCTGGTGGAATTTAAATTCAATTAATAAAATCTGGAATTAAAAGCTAGTCTCAGTAATGGTGAGCATGAAACCATTGTTGACTGTCATAAGAACCCATCTGATCTTAGGGAAGGAAATCTGCCATCCTTACTTGGTCTGGCCTACATGTGACTCCAGGCCCACAGCAATGTGGTTGACTTGCCAAACCAAGTTGTATCAAACAAAGTGACCTCTATGCAGACACATGGGAACACCACCACCTGCAAGTCCCCCTCCAAGCCACTCACCATCCTGACTTGGAAATATATCGCTGTTCCTTCACTGTCGCTGGGACAAAATCCTGGAACTCCCTCCCTAACAGCACTGTGGGTGTACCTACCCCACTATGGACTGCAGTGATTCAAGAAGGCAGCTCATCGCCTTCTCAACAGCATTTAGGGATGGGCCTAGCCAGCGATTCCCACATCCCATGAACAAATATCACTAGACAGCAAACAGGACCGGAACCCTTCCGATTCCCCTCCTCAACTAGCTGAGTGTTCCCAAGGTCAATTCTAGCACTTCAACTCCTGATTGAGGTTACTTAATTTAACACAGGTCAAGCCCAAGGCTTTGATCCTTCATATTCAGGAATGCACTGGAGAGGTGGGGGCTTCACCCAACATCAAGTTTCACTACTCCCTAGCCTTCAAGGCTAAGAACAATACCAATGCATCATTCTAGTTGAATGGTGGGAGGGAAAACAAAGTGAACAATTTTGAGAATTATCCCTATGGACACCGAGGGGGTGAATACATTTTCTTGCTGGCTCTTTGATACCCATTATGGGGCCCAAGCGACATGGAGTCTTGCACTCTATGGCTGACCTAGACTTTGGCTCAAAGCAGTTTGTAGTTATGCTTTATAGACATTGATTCAGAATGACTGCATGGGTGCAGATCATGGATAATGAAGAGGTAATAAGAAAATAGTGGAGGGCATTCTTCCATGACCCGTATTATTGGATATCAGAGACCTTTGTACTGTATCTGATCCATTCTGAAGGTGCCCAACTTAGTTGTTTGGAGATAGTCAACCCACCTCGGAGTGTCAACAAAAGAGAGAGGGGGAGGGAACCCCCATGTAAGCCAGACACTGCCCTTAAAATGCATAAACTTATTAACCAAGTTGCAACAATGGCAATGCCTTGGGACCTGGGATACAGATTTCTACAGTGTCAAAGTGCACATTAGAGAGAAGTCCCCACAAGCTTTTCTTTTTTATTATGTGGGGAATGAGAGCATCGCTGGCGAGGCCCACATTGCTTGTTCATTCTTAGTTGCCCTTGAGGCTTCCCCATCGCCTATGGGTGCCAGTCAGTCGTTCTCTCTTAGGGATGTCTCTTGCTCAGTAGCAAAGCAGAGGCCTCGTGTCTGCCCTAGGAGTGTAAAGGGTCTTGACTTTTGAAGTAGGAGTCCGATTTGTCCAACTTGGCCCTGCGTTGTGGGTTGTGGATGTGACCAGTTACTAAGGTTACTAGTGACTCCTCAACCCGTAGACGTTGGACGCCAACACTCACCCTTCCTGTTACCTGGTTACGGAAGTGGGATAAGCTAGCAACTCTGACATCTACGGTAAACAGTGGAGTATTCCAATGGGCTTTTGACATGACATGTGCCCTGCATCATGGTATGATAAAGGCTGTCAGAGGCTATATGCTGTTATTAGACATGGATGTCTTTCACTGTGGCTGGAATTATCATTCCCATTAATAACCCTGACACAAAATAAATCATTTAAAAAACTTTTTTTTTAACAAAACTATTTACTTTCATTATTAAGAAATATTTTCAAAATAAAAATTTAAGTACCAAAAGCTGATTGACTTTAAGTGAGCTCGTCACCATCAGTGGAGGAAGGAGAATTTAGTAATCATATTCTACTGATGTCATAATTGGGATTGACATGACCTCGGGACCAAGACATTAGAACGAGGCAAGGCCCCTGGAGTGAGTTTCACACTGGAATCCAATCGAAGAGATTGTAAAGTGGCTGAATGACAGTCTGATTGGATTGATACATTTTCACCTTAACAGCTGCAAGGTCATTGGATGGTCCATTCTGGATAATGGATTCGGTACCAACTGAACAACGCTTTACGCTTGTACCGGTACTTGCTCCTTGTGTTTCAAAGGCACAGTTTCACGCTGGGGTGGTGGTGGGAGAGGAGCGGGGGGGGGTGGGGAAGGGATAGAGTGTAGGGAGTTACACTTTCTTCTCCAGTTCACCGTCCTTCATGTCCGAGATTGGGTGACGAGTGCGGCTGGGTTAATTGTTGGGCACGGGCGGCACACTGACCTAATTCACACCTGACATCCTTCAAGGAGTGTGAGCAGCAAAAGATGGCCATTGCCATTCCCAGGTCACCAAAAGGCGCTTGCAATACTCACAATGCAAGGCCAATGGAGCCTCTACCAACTCAATAGGTCATTTTGATTCTAACCATCCTTTCCTCCAGGCAACCCTTCTGCACCAAGGCTTTGAGCATCACTAGCCACATTCCAGCCAATCAGTTCAATTTTTATGATTTTTTAATTATGTATTAAAATATATATGTGTATGTATATATATATATATATATTTATATAAAATAAAAATATTTGATAAAAAATATTTCATTCTATTACAGTAATGCTTTCCTGCATAACTAAACATTTTTCAGTGCTGGCTTCGAATGAAACCACAATCTTGCTCAAGAGAATGAGATTTATTTCTCCGTGTCCTTCACAACTCTTGTCCAAAAAATATTCTTCCGTTCCAGTGCCGGCCCAGTGAGTGCCTGCTGTGGGCCAGCTTGCCGGGTTTGAACACCATTGCGACAAGGGCCACTGCCTGGCCGTAAACTTCGCTGGTCAATGACCCCCTTCGGAGGCCCCCCGAGCCCCTCAGCCGGGTTACATCGCCAGGGCAGTGGGACGGGTGAGGGCGCCCGTGACATCCCAGGCTCCTCCTGCCCCTTGCCGAGCGGCCGCACCCAGTGGTCAATTCCAAGGCTGGCACTCCACAAAAATGGAAAGACTCAATGCTCCCTGTGCTTGGAAATTACATTTTGAATGGAAATTCTTCGATGTACCTTCGTAGACGGGACACTAAGGGAAGTTTCCTCATGCCCTCGACCCCATGGTGGCTAATTATGTTCCTTCTGCATAACTGCTGTAGCTTTAGGATGGGGTTTCTCCGCAAGGGTTTGTGAAAGACCACAGAGACCTCGCAGTCAAACGTGAAGGGCTTTATCTGGGTGCTGTCCACACAGTACTCCAGGAGTTTCACGATGCAGTCAAAGTGGGCGTTATTGAACCAGAAGTGTTCCTTGTCGAAGAGGATTCGCATGCTGACTGGCCCCTTCTCCGCCCGGACGCTCAGGCTGAACAAGTGGTTGGCTTGCGTGCTGTCCCGAATGAGGAAAGTCCCCACGGGCTCCGCTGTCAGCATGGCGTGAGCCTGGTCCACGGGGAGCGGCCCCCAGTAAAATCCACTCTCCTCCAGGAAGCGCAGGGTCCGGTCGACGATCTCCCTCTCCTGGTTGCGGAACGTGCGAAAGTGGGTGGGCTGATCGGGCTGGAATCGGGGAGGCTCGGGTCGTCGCGCATTCGCCAGGGCATCCAGTTGCGTGCTCCCGCCAACCATCTCAGAGAGTCCGCCAACTCCAAAAGGACTCCATCTTTAACCTCCTTACAGATAAACGTCCTGCAGGGGGGAGAAAAGAGGCAAAAATGGGACAACTTTTGTAAAACTGCGCTTGGAACATAACCGCCACTTAGGCAAACACCAGCTCGACCATGAAACTTTTCAAAATTCAGGCTGACAGTCTGGCACCATTACCCTGGCTACAACAGCAGGTCAGAGGTTGGGAATTCTGCAGAGAGTAACTCACCTCCTGACTCCCCAAAGTCTGTTCACCATCTACAAGGCACGAGTCAGGAGTGTGATGGAATGCCCTCCACTTGCCTGGGTGAGTGCAGCTCCCACAACACTCAAGAAGCTCAATATAATCCAGGACAAAGCAGCCCCCTTGGTTGACACCCCATCCACCATTTTAAACATTCACTCCCTCCACCACCGACGCACAGTAGCAGCAGTGTGTACCATCTACAAGATGCACTGGCGGAACTCATCAAAGCTCCTTCGACAGCACCTTCCAAACCCGAGACCACTACCATCTAGAAGGACAAGGGCAGCAGATGCATGGGAACACCAGCACCTGGAAGTTCCCCTCCAAGCCACTCACCATCCTGACTTGGAAATATATGACCGTTCCTTCACTGTCGCTGGATCAAAATCCTGGAACTCCCTCCGTATCAGCGCTATGATGTACCTACCCCACAAGGGCTGCAGCGGCTCAAGAAGGCAGCTCACCACCACCTTCTCAAGGGCAACTAGGGGTGAGTAACAATGCCGGCTGAGACAGTGACGTTCACGTCCAATGAGAGGGCGACAAAGAACTCCAAGCCCCATCACTAAGGGAGTGCTGCACTCTAGGGGCTGCAGTCTTTCGAATGAGATGTAAAACTCAGGCCTCGTCTGCCTTCTCAAGAGGATGTAAAGGATATCACAGTACTTAAATGAAAATAAGGGGCTTTCTCCCGATGCCCTGAGCAATAGTTTACCTCAACGGATATGGAAAGATAGGTCACCTGGTCATTATCTTATGGGCTTTTTTTGTGGGATATTACTGTGCGCAAGTTAGCTACTGTTTTTTGCCATATTACAAAGGTGACTACAGTTGAAAAGTACTGGAGCGGCTGGTACAGTGATACAGAAATGTAAGGTCCTTCTTCATGGTGAGCCTGTATTTAGCACCATGTAGTGACATGAATGATCAGATGTCGATTACACATCATAAGCATGGTGAAACTGACATTCAGCCCCACGGCCTGCTCACCCTTCCCAAAGGTGCTGCCTAACACCTTTCCCTGAACCCACCTCTCCCCTTTTCCCAAGATTTTAGGAACAGGAATTAGGTTCAACAAACGGTTGCTCTTTGCAAGATCTCAAACTGACGCACTTCCTCCTCTTCCATCTGCTCCTGTAGGTCAGTTCCGACATTCATCCCAAGGGCCTTCTCAAGCCACTTATTGCATGTTGCCTCAACTCAACTCTATCTGCCAATAAATGCTCCTCTCTTTCTGGGCTTCCTCATTTTTAACCTGGCTTTTAAAACTCTTCATCACCATGAAATAGTTCCCAGTTCATCTTTATTCGTCCTTTTGACAAGGTCTCCACAACATTCTGATTTTTGAACAATAACAGGCCCAGCTTCCACCATCACAACTGGAAAAGCCACTTCCTGAAAAACATCTTTGCTAAAATGTCTTTCTTACATGACTACATGACCAGGGGAGACGGTGGCGTAGTGGTATTGTCACTGGACTAGTAACCCAGACACCCAGGGTAATGCAGATGGTGAATTCAATAAAAGAAGCCTGGAATTAAAAAGTGTGATGATGACCATGAAACCATTGTCGATTGTTGGAAAATCCCCATCTGGTTCACTAATGTCTCTTAGGGAGGAAAATCTGCCATCCTAATGTGGCCTGGCCTACATTTGATCCACAGCAATGTGGTTGACTCTTAAATGTCCTCTGAAATGGCCTAGCAAGCCACTCAGTTTCTCAAGGGCAATTAGGGATTGGGCAATAGCCCATCGCCTAGCCAAGCGACACCCACATCCCATGAATGAAGAATAAGAAAGCTGCGTTGGTTGGCCTGATCAACACTTTATACAACAAAGATGTAGCCTCATTAGATTGACTGTGAATCCCCTCGAGAACTGACACCTTACTTGTTTATCTTCACTGCAGCTAAGTACCATGCTGGTAGGCATTATCTATGCAGCAGATATCACTGCTCCGCTTAATACAAATTTTCTTTGCCCCATTTGAATTTTTTAATACATACTGATCAATATTAAACTGTACCTGCCACCTGCTAGCCCAGTTACCAAGGGACGCCTCATCCCTGACCACATTCTGAAGCTGAACCAGGAGGTTTGACCCCATGTTGTCTCCATCACTAAGATGGCCTACTTCCACCATAATACAGGCCAGTCTCTGCCACTGCCTCAGCTCCCCTGCAACTCAAACCCTCACCCCTGCTTTGTTATTTCTGGACTTGACGAACGGTCTCCTGGCTGGCCTGCCAACACCCTTCCTCAAACATGAGCTCATCCAAAGCTTTAGTGGCCCGTGTGCTTATCTGCATGAAAGTACGGTCCCTTCATCGCCCCTGTGCTGAATGAGCTGTCCTGGGACCCAGTCTGTCAGCTCCTTGGGTTTATTATTTTTATCCTTTCATGGAGTGAGGGCATCACTGGCAAGGCCAATATTTGTTGTCCATCCCTAATTGCCCTTGAACTGAGTTGCTAGGCCATTTCAGAGGGTAGTTAAGAGTCAACCACATTGCTGTGGGTCTGGAGTCACATGTAGACGAGACTGGGTAAGGACAGCAGATTTCCCTTCCCTACAGGGCTTTTATGACATTCGACACTGGTTTCTGAGACTAGTTTTCGATTCCAATTTATTGATTGAATTTAAATTCCACCAGCTGCCATGATGGGATTGAACCCATATCCCCAGGGCATTAATCTGGGCCTCTGCATCACTAGTCTAGTGACATTGCCACTGTGCCATTGTCTATTATTATTGATATGTTCCAATCCCTCCATGGCCTCACCCGTGCACCCCTCTCTCCCTCCCTCCCCTTGCCATTCCCACCACCCCTCCACCCTTCACAACCCCCCCCTCACTCCCCCCTCCCCCAACCTTTCTCTGTAACCTCCTCCAGCACCTGCAACCCTCTGTGGTCCCTGTGCTCCTCTAATTCCGGCCACTTGTCCATCACCAACTTCCTTCGCTGCACCACTCGTGGTCCTGTCCTCAGCTCCCTCGGTCCTAGGGGAGAATTTTACCCCTGTCGGGCGGGCTGGTCGGGAGCGGGCGGTGGCAGGCGCAGAGCCAATGGCCGCCTGCGGTCAGCTGCGCGCCGCCATTTAACGTGGGCGGGCCAATTAAGGCCCCGCCCAACATGACGCGCGTCCAGAAACGCTCAGCTACTTTAAAAAGTACGAAATAATTGCACGGTGTCGCTGATTATCCTGACGCCGTGGGGGAATTGTAATTTGACGCTCCACTGCTCCATCGACCCCGCACCCATAGTCCTGGACTCTGCCGGGGCTTCCTACTCTGCCCTTGCGCCTCTATTGTGGAGTCGGCGCAGCAATTCATGTCTTCAAACGAATGGAACCAAAAGCGTCCGAGATAGGTCCATGCCTGGCTCCCAGAGCTGTGAGGTCGACCTCCTTAGCCCCCACCGCACACCGGAAGGAGTTGTGGATCCAGGGCCCCGATTAAGAATTCTTGGGGCGCCAAAGAACAAACCAGCACTCCTCTGCACACCAACTCTCCCCATCCACTGAAACACAGAGTGTTTACCCCCGCCCTCCCCACCCTGCAAGGGCTCCTTATTTGCACTGGGCTCCCTAAGGCACTGGTACCATCAGGCCCCCGCGTTTAATGCCGAGCGCAGAATGACAAATATGGAGGTCGATGCCACCTTAGAACAACCACTAGTGCTTGTCCGGCCACAACATCGCAGGGCAGCGTGTTGCTGAAGAGCCGTAGTGTCAATGGGCAGCATGAGGAGCTTGCTACAGACAGCGTGAACTTAACACAGAAGCAAATGATGTCACGTAAAGGTAACCATGCGTCACCGAGTGTTTCCAGATCCTGATTAATCGACACATTCAGAGAAATTTGTGGGTGTTTCTTGCACATTTCTCGTGCGACTGACACTGAGCCTGTCGGCTGTTATTCTCTGCATTTCCTTTGACACTTGCGTTAACATTCGAAACTCATATTTGCTAGCATTGTGGTGCAGAATACTATACTTTCCTCGAGGGTTGAGATTCACTTCATCATGTTGTAATTTAAAGAAAGGCAGAGGAAGACCACAAGAAACTGGGATGGGCTGACAGGCATTTGGCAGTAAACAGAGAGACACAGACACAGGCAGACTGATACATAGACAGAGACATGGTAGGACAACAGCGACAAAGACAGTCACAGACGGGCAGTCAGAGGCACAGACAGGCCATCAGACGGGCAGACAGAGTCACGGTAGGACAACAGCGACAAAGACGGTCACAGACGGGCAGACGGAGTCGCAGACGGGCAGACGGAGTCGCAGACGGAGGCAGTGACACAGCGGTATTATCACTGGACTAGTATTCTGGAGTGGACTAGTACACAGACGGGCAGACGGTTTCACAGACGGGCAGACAGTGATGCGAACATGCACCCAGAGAGGCAGAAGGACACACACAGGTGAAGAGAACAGGGCAGGGCAGACGGAGAGAGGTACAGACGCACGCCCGGAAAGAGAAAGGTTAGGCCTGCTTCGGCTCAGCTGTAAACCCCACCACATGGGTCAAGCAACCTGCCGACATTCAATGCCTGGGCTTGTGCAGGGAGAATGGCAAACGACGCAAGGCGCCAGAGGGCGGACCAGGCTCCAGGCGGCGAACTAAACAAAAACACAAATGGACAGACAGACAGGAGCTTTAAAAACTCACCAGCCCTGAGCGGCTTGACTCTCATCATTGTTAAATCCATATTTTTTAAACTCTGTAAATGTTGGCTGTGTGAGGGAGATATCACTAGCCTCAAGGGGATTAAGACGTGTCTTTAATCTTATCGTATTCAGTTGCTGCACTCGTACATCATCCTACAGCCCCGCCCTGACAAAGGGACTTGGTAGATACCGTGTTCCATCAAAGGCCCAGTTATGCAAATCAGAGGAGAGCACATTTGCTCCTCAGGCCTTCTCTTGGAAAAGCCACCAAGGAATCCAAAATGCAGCCCTCAGTCGAGCTGTGGCCCTTGTTTCGCGCTGTTCCCCTTAATGGGATTTTCATCTCTTCCTTAGTCCCAAAGGCCACAGCAATTTGAGTTATATCTCATTCGGCTCCGTCACGTCTCACTCAGACTCTCAGGTGGATGTTCCGGTATCCGCTCTGAGGCAGATAGCCGCACAGTTCTGCCCTGTTTACTTGCCAATGTTTATCCCTCCATCACCATCACGAGTCACAGATTACCAGGTCATTTATCTTGTTGCTGTTTGTGACAGCTCGTTGTTTACAAACTAGCGGCCGCGTATCCTATACTCCAGAGCAATGACCCGACTAAAAATGTTCTTTGTTGGCCACGAAGCACTTTGGGTCATGAGAAGTCCTGGCTAGACACGAGTTTGCTTTTATATGAACTTTAGAACACGACCTGGAAGTTGGGTCGATTGGTGGGACCCAATGGCCAGAAACGTAAATGTAAAATTGACTGGTCGATCTCGTGTGGTGAGGCACACGGGAGTCAAGATCTAATTTACTATTTCAGTGGAAGCGGAGTCAGGAGATACACGGCCCAGGACATAACTCAGCGCCCATTTTAAAGCAGTAAATTCTGCCCTTAATTTTATTTTGGGCTGGTTTTAAGCGGCTGGAGCTAAAGCCGTGTGGACAGGGGAACTGGGCTGACCCGCAGCTGCCACAACTGGATCGAATGATCCCTTTTGATTTTATAATTAAAAGCGCTGTCTCTCTGCAGTGAAAGGTGAGGAACTGGGATGCAGAAAACCCCAGGGACAACACCGCGGGCAGTCGCGAGAGGAGGTAACCACCGTGTGACAGTTTTCACTAAGTGTAGCGCCAATTTGGGCCGCACTCCCCCAAGAGGCCATGGATGTGCTGGGGGGGGAGTGGAGGGTGAAGGGAGGGGGGGAGCAGAGGGCCGGTGGGGAGGGGTGGGGGGGAGTGGAAAGTGGGGATGGGGGCGAGCGGAGGGAGGGGGGGAGTGGAAAGTGGGAGGAGTGGAAAGTGGGGGGGAGCGGAAAGTGGGGGGGGGGCGGAAAGTGGGGGGGAGCAGAAAGTGGTGGGGGGGGCGGAAAGTGGGGGGGGAGCGGAAAGTGGGGGGAGTGGAAAGTGGGAGGAGTGGAAAGTGGGGGGGGGGGGCTAGCGGAAAGTGGGGGGGAGCAGAAAGTGGGGGGGGGCGGAAAGTGGGGGGGAGCGGAAAGTGGGGGGGGAGCGGAAAGTGGGGGGGGAGCGGAAAGTGGGAGCGGGAGCAGAAAGTGGGGGGGAGCGGAAAGTGGGGGGGGGGGCGGAAAGTGGGGGGGGAGCGGAAAGTGGGGGGGGGGGCGGAAAGTGGGGGGGGAGCGGAAAGTGGGGGGGGGGGGCGGAAAGTGGGGGGGGAGCGGAAAGTGGGAGGGGAGCGGAAAGTGGGGGGGGGGGCGGAAAGTGGGGGGGGGAGCGGAAAGTGGGGGGGGAGCGGAAAGTGGGGGGGGAGCGGAAAGTGGGAGCGGGAGCAGAAAGTGGGGGGGAGCGGAAAGTGGGGGGGGGGCGGAAAGTGGGGGGGGAGCGGAAAGTGGGGGGGGAGCGGAAAGTGGGAGCGGGAGCAGAAAGTGGGGGGGAGCAGAAAGTGGGGGGGAGCGGAAAGTGGGGGGGGGGGCGGAAAGTGGGGGGGGAGCGGAAAGTGGGGGGGGAGCGGAAAGTGGGAGCGGGAGCAGAAAGTGGGGGGGAGCAGAAAGTGGGGGGGAGCAGAAAGTGGGGGGGGGAGCGGAAAGTGGGGGGGGCGGAAAGTGGGGGGGGGGGCGGAAAGTGGGGGGGGAGCGGAAAGTGGGGGGGGAGCGGAAAGTGGGAGCGGGAGCAGAAAGTGGGGGGGAGCAGAAAGTGGGGGGGAGCAGAAAGTGGGGGGGGGAGCGGAAAGTGGGGGGGGGAGCGGAAAGTGGGGGGGGGCGGAAAGTGGGGGGGGAGCGGAAAGTGGGGGGGGGGCGGAAAGTGGGGGGGGGGCGGAAAGTGGGGGGGGAGCGGAAAGTGGGGGGGGGGGCGGAAAGTGGGGGGGGAGCGGAAAGTGGGAGCGGGAGCGGAAAGTGGGGGGGGAGCAGAAAGTGGGAGCGGGAGCGGAAAGTGGGGGGGAGCAGAAAGTGGGGGGGGAGCGGAAAGTGGGGGGGGGAGCGGAAAGTGGGGGGGGGAGCGGAAAGTGGGGGGGGGAGCGGAAAGTGGGGGGGGAGCGGAAAGTGGGGGGGGGAGCGGAAAGTGGGGGGGGGAGCGGAAAGTGGGGGGGGAGCGGAAAGTGGGGGGGAGCGGAAAGTGGGGGGGAGCGGAAAGTGGGGGGGAGCGGAAAGTGGGGGGGGCGGAAAGTGGGGGGGGCGAGCGGATGGTGGGGGGGGGGTGGCAGAGGGTGGGGGGGAGTGGAGGGGGGGAGTGGAGGGTGGGGAGCGGAGGGGGGAGTGGATGGTGGAGGGTTGAGGGGGTGGGGGGAGCAGGGGAGGGAGCGAAGGGGGGTAGCAGAGGGTGGAGGGGGAGTGGAGGGGGGAATGGAGGGGGGAATGGATGGTGGAGTGGAGGGGGGAGTGGAGGGGGGAGTGGAGGGGGAAGTGGAGGGGGGAATGGAGGGGGGAGTGGAGGGGGGAGTGGAGATGGGTGGATGGGGGAGTGGAGGGGGGAGTGGAGGGAGGAGTGGAGATGGGTGGATGGGGGAGTGGAGGGGGGAGTGGAGGGAGGAGTGGAGGGGGGAGTGGAGGGGGGAATGGAGGGGGGAGTGGAGATGGGTGGATGGGGGAGTGGAGGGGGGAGTGGAGGGGGGAGTGGAGGGGAGAGTGGATGGTGGAGTGGAGGGGGGAGTGGAGGGGGGAGTGGAGGGGGGAGTGGAGATGGGTGGATGGGGGAGTGGAGGGGGGAGTGGAGGGGGAGTGGAGGGGGGAATGGAGGGGGGAGTGGAGGGGGGGAGTGGGGTGGATGGGGGAGTGGAGGGGGGAGTGGAGGGAGGGTTGGAGATGGGTGGATGGGGGAGTGGAGGGGGAGTGGAGGGAGGAGTGGAGGGGGGAGTGGAGGGGGGAATGGAGGGGGGAGTGGAGATGGGTGGATGGGGGAGTGGAGGGGGGAGTGGAGGGAGGAGTGGAGGGGGAGTGGAGGGGGGAGTGGAAGGGGGGAGGGGGAGTGGAGGGGGGAGTGGATGGGGGAGTGCATGGGGGAGTTCGAGGGGGGAGTGGAGGGGGGGGATGGATGGGAGTGGGAGGGGGAGTGGAGGGGGAGTGGAGGGGGGGGGTGGGGGATGGGAGGGGGGAGTGAGAGGGGAGGGGGGGGGATGGGGGGGGGGTGGATGGGGGAGTGGATGGGGGAGTGGATGGGGGGTGTGGGGTGGAGGGGGGATGGAGGGGGGAGTGGAGGGGGGAATGAGGGGG